>NC_052477.1:21166648-21332837 GCF_009730915.1 Dioscorea cayenensis subsp. rotundata
AACTCTAGCTTTAACTTCCACAACTACTTAATAAAAATAGATAAAATAATTATATGTTCGAAATATATACTGAATGAAAATCACGCCATTTAAAAATAAAAATAAAATAGTAAAAGGAAAACAAACACTTTTTACGCACACAAATTGTACCAATCACCAAAAATAGTTTTTTTTTTAAATCAAAAAGAAAAAATAGATAAATAAATATTTAAATAAGCAAATAAATAATGCGCAAAAACATCTGTATCATTTTACCAAAGTGAACCCGCCATCATCATACCCTCTTCTTGTTCTTCCATAATAACATGTTTCTAATCTCCTAGAGTTCAATCAACACCACAGTTTCTCCAAAGATAAAGACACAACTAGAAAAAATTCAACCACTTCTCCTTGTAGGTCATCCATATAAAACCTCACCAAACAGTGGAAGCTTTTGAAGAGGCCTCACTTATTCAACAAACTCTTAAATTTGGTTCATAGAAAGACTTTGAATTGGACATTGCAACATCGTGAAATTTGGTCATTTAGAATTCTCACTCCCTTGCACCTTCTTTATCATAAATACAAAAGGTAGTAAAAGAGTGTTGTTTAAAAGCCTTCCTTACTTTAGCATATGGTTCCTCTTTTGTTTTCTTTGATTAGTTTGGTAAGATATCTACAGCCCTTGATTTGTGAGGGCCCTAACTGTTTTGCAACCCCTATCTTCACTCATTTTATTTATTTATATGTGAATAGCATAATTGATGCATCACACTTTCACAGGTGACCACACCTCATTCAATTGATTTGAGTGCTAGTAAATGATTTAGGAAGGCCATGCCAAAGCTAAATGTTGGATTTTAATTTAGCATGCATCTTCATTATTGATTTAAATTCAATGAATGGGCAATATATCTAGCCATACGTGTATTAAAGTCATCATATTCAATTAAACATTATATGATCCTGAATAAGGTTTTGGGTGAATTTGTACTCAATCCAATTTAAGTGAAGTATAGTGTTTTATAGTAAAGACCATTAATTGTATTAAAAACCCAGCAAAAGCCTATACATATGGTTATGGCACTCCGTTATAGAATTTTTGAAACCTATACGTTCCTACATTATGAGACATTTAAGACCATGTATCAATTTGCAAGGTCAATGTACAGTTCTTGGTTATCTAACAATGGGTGATCAAGGTTGTTTGCTAATTTGTTCTTTATTCTAATGATCTAGCATGGTTGGTTTATTGGTTTCACTCTTAAAACAATTTTTCTAATAAAGAAAATGAATCATTTAGCCTCACCTTTCAATGTGGATGAAAAACAAGATATTGATATAATGGATATTATTATTTCTTGTATATTATGATAGTGAGCATCTATTAGTTGATTGAATTTATAAAATTTTGAAAAAATTGTTTATAAAAGATAAAATTATCAAAATACTAGGTTAAGTAAATTTTATTTAGAATACATAAATAATATTACAAATTTTACTTTTGATTAATTTTTAAATATACTTACTACTTTTGAGTATATGTACGTACTAAATTAAATTTTTGCTTCAAATACATTATTTAAATATACTTTTAATTTTTTGTTTGGAAAGTAAGTGAAAATATCCGGGAATACCAACAATGGATTATAATGCTTACTGAATCTGAAACCAAATATGCAAGCACAATAAGATCACAAAACAATCATAAACACACTACAATTTTTGTGGACCAACTCCATCAAGTGAAGGATAAAATACATGAACTCTTATAAATTAATAATGTCTACAACAACCTGACATTCACAGTCGTCATACAAATATAAACAATACGACAGAATGATAAAAGAAGCACAAGACTATAGATAAAGTAAGAGCGAGGCTATGGTTCTAATGTAAAGGGATTGTTCTGACCTCAAAATTCATTACTCATAATATACCTCCAAAGTCTTCTAAATTGACCAAAATTCAGCCCAATTGGATCCTGATGCTCTTTTTTGATTATAGAGTTAGATTAAACTTGTTAATTGCGAAACTCAACCAAGAATGATTTTTGTTTAAAACTAGCAAAAATCTAGCCATGAAAACATATCTCCATCATTTGAAATGAAGAAACGGTAAAGACCAAACGCTTACCCACACACAAAATCGGTTTAGATTAGACAACAAATGATCCTCTAATTGCTAGGTTAACCAAGTTAGCTATAAGATATGTTCTCTCAAAATATCTCTCTCTCTCTGAATGGCCATGAGTATGAGGTAATATACACAAAATAGTTTGTTAGAACAATATTTTTCACCAACCCTAATGGGTTTTCTTAACATGGGCCTCACAAGGAGATTTGGACTTTCTCTCACATAGGAAGGGAACCCAAGAGCAGCAATTCTCTTCTTCCTGACTATGGAAGGATATTGCGAAATTGACAACCCAAAGATAGGGTTCAAACTCAATTTAGATAGTGCTAGTACACATCATAACCATTACCATTGAGTGTGAAATTTTTCAAGTTTAAGTTATTTAGAATCCACGACTTCAAGGGATCACGATGATACCCCATATTAATATGCTTCAATCTTCTTGCCAAGGTGAATTTCACTTAAATAATCCCAAAATAGCACATACCACTTTTGCATGAAAACAAGCTCATTTATAAACTTTTTCATCTAAGCAATTTGTTGCTGGCTTCAATAACTGTAATAAACTCAGCCTTAGAAGTGGACAATGCAATATACTTTTGTAGCCTTGAATGCCATGTCGTAGCTCATCTTGCAAAAGTAATAAAATATCCAAAAGTGGACTTTCAAGAGTCTATATCTCCAACTAAATCAGAATCACTATAGTCAGCAATAATTGGGTTTTCACTCCCAAAGCAAAGTTTCAAACTATAAGTATTATAAAGATACCTCAAAATCCACTTTACTGCATTCTAGTGTTAATCTTCCAAAGTAGAAAAAAATCTACTTAATGTGCTAACTACATGAGTTATATCCATTCGAGTGCAAACTATTGTATACATTAAGCTTCTGATTATAGATGCATAGGGAACTTTTTTCATATATTCTCTTTCTTGCTAATTAGATGAAGACTGATTGGCACTCAATTTAAAGGATGTAGCAAGGGGTGTACTTACAACTTTAGCCTTAGCTATACTACACTGTTGAACCATCTTCTTGATATACTTTTCTTGAGAAAGCCATAGCATCTTGTATTTCCTGTCACGAATAATCCTTATACTAAGAATGTGCTTTATCGGGCCCAAATCTTTTATTGTAAAGTAATTACTCATCTCTTTCTTCAAATTGTCAACTCCAAAAAAATTGGAACCTAGAATGAGTATGCCATTAACATACAATAACAAAATGATAGAGTCAATATCAGAGTCTATACATAACTACAATGATCCAATTTAGTCTTCTTATAGCCCTATTGAACAATAAATGACTTAAATTTTCTATAACATTGCCTCAGTGCTTGTTTCAAGTTATATAAGCTCTTCTTTAGCTTGCACACAAACTCTTATTTCTTTTTCACTACAAAAACTTTAGGTTGTTGTATGTAGATTTCTTCCTCTTAATCATCATGGAGGAAGGCTATCTTCACATCCTTTTGCTCAACTTTTAAATCATGACTAGCAACGAAACATAGGATAACTCATATGGAAGATATCATAATCACTGGTGAGAATATTTCCTCAAAGTCAATCCCGTTTTTCTAACCAAAGCCCTCGACAACTAATCTAGCTTTGTACCTAGGACGAGAAGAATTCTTTTTATGCTTCACTCTACAATTCCATTGATTCTTCAAGTCTTTTATATCTTTCAAAAGCTTTACCAATTCATAAATATGATCGCCAGGTAAAGACCGTATTCTATCTTTCATAGCTACAATTTGTCTAGCCTTCTACTCACTTTTAATTGGCTCTTGATAGCATTCAAGTTTCTCCCTACCAATTAAGAGTACATAATCAGTAGGTGAGTATTTGGTAGAAGGGATTCAATCTCTAATAGATAGCCCAAATGAATTTTTAGGTTATTCAATAGGAGCATCTATTTCCAACTTCATGCTCACCTTATTTCGATCATTCAGAGCTTCATACTACACATCAAATAGAAGGCTCATTTATTGGAGTCGGAACTAAATTGATTATACTACAACTATCTTGGCAATATGACCTCTATGGCTTATTAATATCTTCAATGATTTGATCCTTTACAAAATCCATATCACGACTTCTGACAAGTTTTTCCGCAACTAAATGGTAACATCGATAACCAAACTCACCATAGCGATAGCCAACGAAGATATATTGTCTTATCTTGGCAACAAGCATAAATCTTTCATCTTTACATACATATACAAAACATTTGTAGCCCAATACTTGTAATGGTCAAAGGATATATCTTTACCATACCACATCTTGTCTGGAACATCAGCCTACAAATCAACAATAGGAGTTCGATTAATGACATGTGGAACAACGTATAAGGCCTCAACCCAAAATGATCTAGGTAAGTTTGCAATCGAAAGCGAACATTGGACTTTTTCCACTAAACTTCTATTCATCCTTTCTGCCAAACCATTCATCTGAGGAGTCTTGGGAGGTATCATCTGAGGTTTAATACCCTACTCTTGGTAATAAGCATTCGATATTTACCACCATTCTTAGTATGGATACACTTTAGCTTCTTCTTTGTTTCTCTTTCAACATAGCTTGAAATTCTTCAAAGTTGTCAAGTACTTGATTCATTGACTTCAAAGTACAAGCCTAAAGTTTCTTTGAGTAGTCATCAATAAGTATCAAAAAATAAAGTGCGCCTAAAAATAATTTTCCCATCAAAGGACCACAAACATCTAAATGTATCATCTCAAAAAAATCCTTCTTAGATAAGGAATAATGCTTAAAAGAAAGCCTTCTTTGTTTCCCAACCAATTAATGGACACATCTATTTAGCCTTACACCGGTTAAACTTGAAAGCAAATTCTTCATTACTAGACAATCAAGAACTTTCAGGCTAATTTGACTTACCCTCCTATGCCATAAGTTTGAAGAGTTATCATTCTCAATAACATTTATGTGGTTGGTAGTAATTGAAACTACCTACGTATAAGACAAAGACAAATAGCATGGCATAGCAGCGTTATCATTCTTTAGATACCAGCACATGATATCTACCTTAGGTATGCACAATAGATAATATATAGTACTTTCTGCGTTATAATAAATAAAAACAAGTAGGACATAGCAGCGTTATCATTCTTTAGAAAAGGAAGCGGAAACCAAAATGCACATATGAAAGCAACATTTCATCAGATCCTCCTTAGAACCAAAACCAACAAATTAACAAATAAAAAGAAACCCACCGCCAAATCATAGATCAACATATTTCTTCTGGATTGCATCAATCAATATCTTCAAACTTTGTTCATGAAGCTGAAAACTCTCAGAACGGAGCATCAACATCTTCACAGAAAAATATGTTCACTTTTTCTCCAATTCTTCCAAAATTTGTTTGTCAGCCAACACTTGCTTCACCACCTCCTCAAACATCAACTTCTCCATCCCCTAAAAAGCCATCTTTAGAAATGGAAATAGATACGGCTACGGTGTTGCATTACCTTTCTCAGGTTCATTGCTTTCTTCATTAGCTTCTTCATGATCAGAACCAGGCTGCACTACATCAATTTTCCTGAGTTCATTGTTTTCTTCACCATCTTCTTCATGATCAGAGCCATGACTTACCTCAATCTCAGTGGAGCGAAGGCTATAGAAGCTAGCTTCAAATGCTTGTTTTGACGATGAACTTTGTTATGAACTTGATGAGGAGTTAGTTGGGGAGGTAACAAGCCACGAGTTATATCCATAAGATCATTGACAGTTGAAAATGACAATGGAGAACCGAAGCTTTGCCGGATCAATATGACAAACCAAGAAACCAGCATATGATATCTACCTCAAGTATGCACAATAGATAATATATAGTACTTTCTGCGTTCTAATAATTAAATAAAAACAAGCATGAAATAGCAGCATTATCAATCTTTAGAAGAGTTAGAAACCAAAATGCACAAAAGAAAGCAACATTTCATCAGATCCCCTTAGAACCAAAACCAACAAATTAACATATAAAAAGAAACCTACTGCCATGTCATAGATCAGCATATTTCTTCTGGATTGCATCAATCAACATATTCAGACTTTGTTCATGAAGTTCAAAACTCTCAGAATGAAGCTTCTGCATCTTCACAGGAAAAATCTTTCTACTTTTTCTCCAATTATTACAAAATATGTTTGTTAGCTAACCATTGCTTCACCACCTCCTCCAAACATCAACTTCTCCATCCCTTCCAAAGCCATCTTCAGAAATGGAAATAGATATTGCTATGATACTGCATCACTTTTCTTAGGTTCATTGTTTTCTTCATCATCTTCTTCATGATCAGAACTAGGCTGCGCTACATCAATTTTCCTGAGTTCATTGTTTTCTTCACCATCTTCTTCATGATCAGAGCCATGACTTACCTCAGTCTCAGCTGGAGTGACGGCCATAGAAGCTAGCTTCAAACGCTTGTTTTGAGCCGTGTTGCAGCTATTAGCTTTGCGCCTAAGATGATGAACTTTGTTATAAACTTGATGAGGAGTTAGTTGGGGAGGTAACAAGCCACTGAGTTGTATCCATAAGATCATTGACATTTGAAAATGACAATGGAGAACCGAAGCTTTGTCGGATCAATATGACAAACCAAGAAACCAGCATATGATATCTACCTTAGGTACGCACAATAGATAATATATAGTACTTTCTGCGTTCTAATAAATAAAAACAAGCATAACATAGCAACGTTAGTCAATCTTTAGAAGAGGAAACAGAAACCAAAATGCACAAAAGAAAGCAACATTTCATCAGATCCCCTTAGAACCAAAACCAACAAATTAACATATAAAAAGAAACCCACCGCCATGTCATAGATTAGCATATTTCTTCTGGATTGCATCAATCAACATATTTAGACTTTGTTCATGAAGCTCAAAACTCTCAGAACGAAGCTTCTGCATCTTCACAGGAAAAATCTTTCTACTTTTCTCCAATTCTTCCAAAATATGTTTGTCAGCCAACCCTTGCTTCACCACCTCCTCAAACATCAACTTCTCCCATCCCTCCAAAGCCATCTTCAGAAATGGAAATAGATATGGCTACGGTGCTGCATCACCTTTCTCAGGTTCATTACTTTCTTCATCAGCTTCTTCATGATCAGAACCAGGCTGTACTACATCAATTTTCCTGAGTTCATTGTTTTCTTCACCATCTTCTTCAAGATCTGAGCCATGACTTACCTCCAAGTGTTTTCTAAATTCTAACCAAAAGTCGATTAATTAGATCATGAATAGTTTTGCAATTATAGAGTTATATTAAACTCATTAGGATAGAACACAACCACAATAGCTTTCATTCAAAAAGTTCTATCCAAAAATCCAACCATTAAAAACAGATGTCTACAATTATGAATAAAGAACAGTAAGACTAGAACATGCCACAAAAATCAACTCAATTGGATAACAAATGGCCTCTGATTGGTAGCTTGATGAAGTTAGATGTAGAATAAAAGGTGACATACAGAAATCAAGTTGGAGGAACAATATTATCAAAACCTAATAAGTTAACATAACATCAGCCTCACAAAATTTGGAATTCACAATGTAGGGTGTAAAGTCTTTTGAGTGAGTACCGTACTATGTTATGTATCACTTTGATAGACAACTTTCAATTTGTATCAAACTGAGCACAAAGCTTTGATTTGATTTCACAGGTGGGGTATTGGGAAATTTTCGATGAGAAATTTATAACCTGGAAAATACACATGGACGACGGAGGCCCACATCAGATGATGCGTTGGAGGTGTACACATTAGCAACTTATACACGTGGAAAAGTTAGGGTCCACGTCACCTACCATATCACCTTCCTTCTCCATCCTCTCTTCTTTCCTTTATTATTTACCAATTATGTAACCCTAATGTTTCTTCCAATCCTTCATCAAACTGTGTGAACATCGAAAACACCAAGAAGCCCATGGTGGGGAGTACCTCTCCAGAGATTTGCACGCATACACATCGGGAGATTGTGACACAAGCACTAGAGAGTAAGGCCTGCATGCCCTCATTTGGAGACCGAGGTACACGATCGAAGTAGATTGGGTGTTAAGACTGCCGGACATTGGAGGGCCTATTTATGGTAAGTTTTTTAGTTTATTGTCATTAAGTTTGAAATGCAAATCAATGTCATTAAGGTTTTTGTGTTATATGCACGAATACATTTCAAATGTATGGAAGCATATGATGGCAATTTTTTTTTAATATTTTATTTTCAATTCTTTAGCAAAACGAATACATGTATTTATTTGACAATAACATCAATGATGTTTGGATGATTAAATTTTCTTGTTCTTGTTCATTTGATTGTAGTGAAGATTAATGAAAAGAGCAAATTAAAGGATGATAACATGTTGCATTTCTCTTTTTGCTTGGAAATTTAAGTGGATATCAATGGGGTCCTACTTAAAATGAAGCGATAAGAAATCCATTGACTTTTCTTTTTCTCCTACTACTATGAGACTTGTGAAAGTATATGTGATTCAATCTATTTGGTATGAACTTATTTTTCTATTTCTCTTACTGTTGTTAAACTTTGCATGAAGGATGCTTTGTATCAGTGTGTGCCACTAGCAATTGCTCTGAGTAAGCAATTTACACATGTGACCTTAAGTGGCGGAAGTGAAAACAAAATTAAAGGGGTGTTGAATTTAAATTTTAAAAATTATAAATATTAAATAAATTTTATTAATTCAAACTTAGATTATAATAATGAATATTTTAAAAATATAACATATACATCCATTTAAAATTTTTTGGTTTAGGTGTAAAAAAACCTGGCATATATGTATAATTAGTAATTAACTCAACTAACAGTTAACATTGAAGTAATAAATAATGCAATTACAAAAAAATTTAACTCAAATTCACAATCTAATTAAATTATTAAATGAAAAAATTGCTCAACAAATAATCTAATGAATAATCAAAATTCTCCATAAAAATTATTCACAACAAATAACTAACAAGTTTTTTCACAATAATTTTCTTAACAAATAATCAAACAAATATGTAACAAATATCCAACAATTATTCAACACATATTAAATATTTTTACACAACAAGGGATCACACAAAAATTAAACAAATTAAATTAGATATAAAACAAACAAATAAACATGATAAAAAAAACTTAACAATCGACACAACCTACAATGTTTTTTTTTTTAAAGATTTTTGGGAGAGCAATAGTATTTTTTTAGGGTTTTATTTTTATTTATTATTTGTATTTTTATACATGAATATACTAAAAAATTAATAATGACGTATTGATTAGTTCAATAAAAAACATATCCAAATATAAAAATTTAAAAACAAAATTATTTTAAGATTCATGTTGGGCTAGCCATATTAGTTATTATTATCAGTTAACATCAATTTCATTTAATATAATAATTTTATTGTTTTTTATTTAATTTATATTAAATGTTGAGTAGAATTTAAAAATAGATAAAGAGTATATCACTTTTCATACGAATTATAATTATTAATATTTTAATTATATATATATATATATATATATATATATATATATATATATATATATTCATGGGCAAGGGGGTGCTCAAGCACCCATGTAAGCAAGCATAGTCTTAGAATAATTAGTTCCATTTGCACCATGTTTAAGTGTTTTGTTTGATATTTGTTTCGAGAGGGGAATGGCGTTTGGTTGGGATTGGATTTGGATGATTAAATTTTATTGTTCTTGTTTGTTTATTTCAAGTGGAGATTAATGAAAAGACCTTAGATTTTCCACTGAAAAGAAAAACCTTTTCATTGGGTTGATTACAAGTGCCAAGGGGTGTTGGGAATTGTTTTGAAAGATGTTGTTGGGGATTGGCTTGCCAATAACCATATAAAATCATAAGAGTAAGTCATTGGTTTTCAAAGGGGGAGCTTATGTTTTTCGTTGAAATTAATTAATTTTAGTATTGTAGTAGTAGCATTTTATATTCTCTTGTTTCTCTTTTTTTTTTTATATAGATAAGATGCTCATTTTTACTTGATGCTTGTTATTTCATTCCGTTTAGTTGTATAAATTTAATTGCACCAAGTTTAATTGTCTTGCATGATAATTCTCTGGCCAATTTAATTGCAAAACCCAATTTAGAGTAGTTTATAATAGTGTTCCATTGCACAAGTGGTGAAACCCAGATGTGGCCCGACTGTATAATAGCTAGTAATTTTTGCTGTTGTTTTCTTGACAAAATATCAAGCTTGGAACTTCCAAACATGGCCAAGGAATTGGATTTAGATGTCAAAGATTGTATGTTTTCATGGTTGGATTTTGTGAGTGATACCATGGGTGTAAGGAAAATTACAAATGATGTAGATGCTCTAGCAATGGCTTGCTATGCTGATTTCCATAGAGAGATGAACTTTCATGCCAAGGTTAGGAGGGTTGGTGCACATATAAGTGGTGATGTGGTCACTTGTAAAAAGGTTGCTACAACTGAAAAACCAATGTGGTAAAATGTTGCCATTAATTTAGATGATGATGATGCTGGCATAGGAGGAGAAATACATAAGCAACCACTGAATAGATTGCTAGATGGTGGGTTAGATATTTCAGAGAGGGTGATGATGGTTCAGAGGATGTTGATTATGGTAATGCTATGGCAGATGGTTGCCTAAAGGGTGATGACTTACGGAACCAAATGCAAAAGCAATGTAGAAGTAGATGATGACAATGGTTTCCATGACTCAGAATACAATTTCAATAGTGAAGAGGATGCCAGTGACAAGGGAAATGGTAATGCAGGAGATGATGCTGAAAAAACTATAGAAGATGCAACTAGTATACCATAAGTGTATGGTGAAATTGAAGAAGAAATTGAAGATGAATATGGTTCTTTAGAAGAGTTGTATTCCTGCTCTTCAACAGATAAGGAAATGATTGCCCCATCTAGGCCTAAGTATGTAGAGTTTAGTGAGGCAGTTGACATGGAAGTTCCATGTTTCAAGATAGGAATGAAGTTTAGAGCTTCAAACACTTTAGGGAGACAGTAAGAAATTATGGCATTAAACACAGAGTTTTCATGAACTTTAGGCCAAGCAACAATAAGAGATGTCTACAAAGAGGGTTCCTTATTCTATTTGTGGGCTTCTCCAATTGTCAAAGACAAGAGCACAATCCAGATAAAGTCAGGAAATCTTAAGTATGAGTGTGCGAGAGACCACAATATAAGGCATGTGAATGAAAAATGGATTGCACACCACTATCAGAAACAATTCAGACCAAATCCTTTATAGTCGATTAGTGCCATCATTCAAGCAGTTAGGACCAACCAAGAAATTGACATTAGTAGGTTCAAAGTTTAGAGGCCAAGAGTATTGCAAAGAGGTAAATTATACATTTTAAATTGATTCTTGAGACACTAGCTTTTTATCTCATTTTTCCTAGTTCTTTCATCTTTGTTTTTTCAAGTTTGCTCAATCGTGATGAGCATGAACAGGTCAGAAGGTTGCCTAATTATAGCCTTGAACTCATGTGAGCACATCCAACATCGACTGTCATGCTCAAATTCATTGAGGCCACATTTCAATGTATATATGTGTATTTAGAGCCACCAAAGGCAGGGTTTTTGGCAAATTGCAGGTCAGTAAAATCATTGGACAAGTGTTTTCTCGGGGGCTTGCTTGGAGCTCATCTTGTCATAGCTATGGGCATAGATGCAAATGATTGCATCTATCTCATAACATGTGCCTGGGTGAGTAAAGAAAATCATGACAACTGGACCTGGTTCTTGGAGCTACTATCTAGAGATTTTGGAATCAACAACATTCATCATTGGACTTTTATTAGTGACTATCAAAATATATGTGTAGTTAAGTGTAATCTACTTAATATCATAACCTAAAGCTGTATTGTTGAGTTATTGTTCTGTTTACTTATTTTGTGTTCTTGGTTTCTCTTTTTTCCCCCTTTCTTTTTATTATGTGTGTGTGTCTATTGTATTAATGAATCCATTTTATAGGGTTTGATACTAGTAATAGAAGAGTTGTGTCCTAATAGTGAGCACATATTCTATGTTAGGCATATACATACTAATTTTAGAAGAAAATGGATTGGTAAGACTCTGAAAGACCAACTCTGGTGATGCGCACTAACTTCTTATATCCCTATCTTTGTCAAAGAACTAGATGCTCTAAATGTCATGTCTCCAAAAGCATGTGAGTAGTTGAAGAAGATAGATCCTCTGCACTAGTCAAGGTCACACTTTAGAACCCAATTTAGGTGTGACATGTTATTGAACAACTTATGTGAATATTTTAACAATATAATACTAGATGCAAGAACTAAAGGGATCATTAATATGAATGATATCATTAGAACAAAGCTAATGGTCAGGGTGCAAAGAAAAAAGGACGCTATAGAAAAATGTGAAAATATGTACTGTCCCAAAATCTTGCAAAAATTAGAGAAGGCAAAGACACTAAGCTTTTCATATAGACCAACATGGTTGGGGGGCTATCACTATCAAGTAGCAGGCCCTAATGGGAAATTTGCGGTCAATTTCAATGAAAACACATGCATTTGTAGAAGATGGAAGCTGCTGGAATACCTTGTACTCATGTTATTTTAGCTATATATTCCAATCATGATAGGCCAGAGAACCACATAGATGAATGTTATAGGGTTATCAAATTTTTAGCAACCTACAAGCACATCATAAACCCTACACAAGGCAGGGATTGCTGGCCTACGAGTTAGGCTTTTCCTATGAACCCACTTGATCTTGTTCAATAGTGAAGAGGGAGGAAAGCAATGCTCCAGAGAAAGGATAAAGGTGAAGAGTTAGGTTACACCAAAGACAAGGTCAGCAGGAAAGGCTTGAAGATCACCTGCAGCATTTGTGGTATTGTAGGCCACAATAAAAGGTTTCATGGTTCACAAGTTCATGATGCTCACCTAACAAAAACCTTTTGTATTTTTTTAATTCATGTATGCTTGACTTGCATATATCATAGGGTGTACTTGGCAGCACTTGTGGGATATCAAATAACAATGAGGTGAGTTACTAGTGTCTCATATGGTTGAATTAGCATAAACATGTGTTGATGTCCTGATTGCACAAGTTATTGAGAATAACCCAACAACAACAATTGACCCTCAAGTCTTAGAAGAACATTACCATCAGGTATGTGTATATATGGATATGGCTCTATTATTTGTTGTTTGGAGTGATGCTAACCTAATTAGGTATACTTGCATAATTAAAGGTTGACCTCATGAGAGCCCAAGTAAATTAATGAAACACATGAAACAGATGAATATGATCAGAGAGAGCCTATATCATAGGTGCAACTAACCTTGATTATTTCTCCATGTTACTTACAAATATTTAAGTTACTAATTTTTTTACAATGCCAGGTTGATATCATAAGCGGAGCTCAAGTAAATGAGGTATATAAAACAGTTGAACATGCCCAAAGAAAGGGCACAACATTGGTGTAGTTAGTTTTATTTACATGAAGCAACTAGGTTTAGTCATTTGCTCATCCCACAAGTAAATTAAACCTTGATGCACATTTAGATTGATTGCATGCCTAGAACTGAATATATGATGCACTTGGACATAACCAAATAGAGCCCTCATCATAGTTCATATTTATTTAGTAGCATTAAGCCATTTAGAACCATAAATTAGTTATCTAACTATGGTTCCACTCCTTGCAGGTCATTGACACATCTCAGCAACCAATTGACACATCACATCAAGTGAAAGCATCATCTCAACATGTGATTAACTCAACAAAGCAATTGAGTGACCATTCTCAGTATGGTGTGCACATCTCACCAGTTGCCACTCAAAGGAGCACTACAAGAGAAAAAGTTATGATAAGAAGGGGAAGAAAAATGTCACACCTTTAGGTGAGATGCAATTGCCCACTTAAAAGACAGAAAAGAAACACACGCAAATGGAGAAAGACAAGAATAAAATGCCAAGAAGTAAGGAGTAGAAGATCTTGAGAATCTTTGGAGCAAGGTCTTAGATGAAAGAGAAGCCATTAGAAGGCAGGGAGAAAAAGCTGCAAGGAAAAAAAAAATGCAAAATGTGGATTCCTCTAGTTCATGGAGGATCTTGGCATTTTTTTAAAGGACTTCCATAAGGTCAGGTGATTGAGTTCAATTGTGGGTTTTTTGTATCTTGAAAAATGATCAGAAGACATGAAACTTGTTTGGGAATTTTGTACAGTTTCTACCAAATGCTATGCTATGCTTTGTTGTCTCAAACAATTGAATTAATCATTTTGTTTTTCTACAATTTCTACCAAATGCAATGTTACCTCTATGCTTGGTTGAGTTCTATGAATGATTTGAGTGAATTGTAAGAATTAATTGAATGATGTGTGTATGATATTTTGACTTTGTGAATTGAAAGTATTGTCTCTACTTGGATGGGTTGTTAAATCTATATCTACATTTCTGCAGTGTTGCAAATAGAGGGATTATGTGAATTTTAATTGTAGTTGTATAATTAGTAAAACATCAATGTTATCTGGGTGCATTAAAACTATTTTTTGTAATTGATTTACAATTGTAGAATTATCTTCAACTAATTGATTTATATTGATTGTGTGACATAAATTAAAATTGTTCCTTGTAATTAGTTTACAATGTCAACAGAGTTTATTAGGCATTACATTTGCTAATAAGATAATTGAGATAAATACAAATTAATTTTAATTATATCTTTGAAATAAACAAAAACCCCGCCATTAATTGAATTTTTATGTTAGTCGTTAAAGCTATAACCTCAAATTATAATTAACTGACATTAAAATTGTTTCTTGTAATTGATTTACAATTGTAGAATTAGCTTTAACTAATTGATTTGCAATGACTTTGTGACATAAATCAAATTGTTTCTTATAATTGATTTACAATGGCATTAGAGTGTACTAATCCTTACAATTATATTGCTATAAAAACCTTAAACACAGAACAGTAGACAGAGAAGAGCAATTGGCTTCATTTTTTCTCCCCAGCAATGACAGATGTGGACTCTCACACCGCATGTCAAACGTTGGGTTATCAGACTCCATCGGGTTGTGGTGGCCCGGCTATCACACCAATCAGGATTTAGGGCTACATTCGAGAGATGAAGTGAAGTGAGGCAGAGGAGAAGAGAGGATGGAGGATGAAGGTGATGAGGTAGTTAATGGGCCTCCGGTGTGGGCCTCCGACATCCACGTGTATTTTTCAGCTTCTAGGTCATGAATTTCTCACCGGAAATCTACAATTACTCCTTTTGTGAAACCAAATCAAAACTTAATGCCAGTTTAATACAAATTGAAAGTTGGTATTCAAAGTGATACATGGCATAGTACGATACTCACTCAAAAAATTTACTACAATATAGGAAGGTACCTAAGCCCAATAAATATAAATTTGTTATATATTCTCCCCTCATATATATATATGTATGATTTCATTAGTTTCAATCAACCATGAAATTTTTGTATATTTATTTTATATGTTCATTAAACTTGTGTCTCACCGACGTCTAGAAGATATTTTTTTATATAAAAAGTAAAACTAAAATTTACAAAAACTTGTATATTGGTCTCCTAAAATTAGGACCATGTATAATATCTAATTGTTTATAATCATAAAGCTTTAAAATTTTAAAAAATTATATTATAAAAATATAATTTCAAAGTGGTTGTTACAAGATTAGAAAACTCTTCATAAAAATGGCAGTCATAAAGTTTTATATGATAAAATAAGTTTTAGTAAAAAAACTTTCAAGAAATATAATTTTAGAACTTCTATAAACAATATTAAAGTAATCACTAATTTTTCGTCGTTTTTATAAAACTATATTCATTTTGGAATTCCTTAATTGAGCATATTTATTTATTTTGATTTTAATATGAACTATATATAATATGCCAAGTATCTAGCACAACAACTACCGCATAAGTTTGAGAATGATTTAAACCCAATAAATATTGCTCATTCAAAGGGTAAGATATATTATTATTGCCGTAAAAATGAACAATGACAACAATATCAGAAATTGAAAGATTCTTAATGAATAAATTGTCTAATTTAGAATCTAAAATTAGCATGCTTTTACTATAGTGAAAATAAACACAATTATAGTTTTATTCATTTATATATTAAAAAAAAATAGCCACCACCTTACTTCAAAGGAAGCTCTTACTTTTAACTTTCATGAATCAAAACAATAACTTAAAATAATATTTTTTTAACTTTAAAGTAACTTTATTAACTTTTTTTAAAATTCAAAATATCATAACTTTTGGAAAGCTTCATCTAGTTTACGAGAGAGAAGAAAGAGATTAATGGTGATTAATATAATTGAAGTTTGGGTTATTTAAATAATACGTTTACGTTGAAATTCTTGTCTTTGCGCAAAAAAAAATAATAGGAAAGTTTGCTTTTTATAAAACTTTCAGTTTTTTGTCCTGGAACAATGATGTGTAAATATCTTGAGTGGATACCATAATATAACTAATTTTTTACTTTGAGCATCAAACTCCAATTTATATCATTATAGTTACCCAATTTTAATTTATTTTCTCCGAAAAGAGTACTAAGGGGTTTCTAGGAGGAACTTGATAATGTGGCTATTGGAATTGCCTCGTTAGCAACAATTTGTCTCATCATCTACTAACACTTACATGACATGCCATCAACAATGCCCACATGACCACTTATTATGCAAATTAATGATGTCTACGTATACATAATAGGTGGTCACGTGGACATCATTGATGATGTGGCATGTACGCGTTTGTAGATGACAAGGCGAATTGTTGCCAATGAGGCAATTCTAACAATCACATCATCAAATCCCTCCCTAGAATCCCTTGGTATCCTCTTACGGGTTGTTTGTTTGGAAGGATTGGACTGGGAATGGATTGGGAATGGGCCCAAGCCGTTGTTTGGTTGGCAGGCATAGGAATGAGGTAGGATTTTTTAAGGAATGAAATTAAGGAAGAACCTTGATTGCCATTCATCCAAATTTCTTGAGGAATGCCCAATCCGAAACTTGAAATGACCATTTTACCCCTGACTTCAATTGTTTTTCCATCTAGGTTTTCTCTTTTTCCTTTGGTCTGTGAAAAAAACCGCCGCCGTCTTCATTTGGTCTGTGAGAGAAAGCTGTCGCCAACTGTGAAAGACACCGTTAAGCATGTGATCTTGAAGGTTTGGAGTTGTTTTTTGTTTTTTCTTAGATCTTTTTGTCTGATGTGTTCTTTTTTTATGTCATTTATGATTGTTAGTATTTGCACTTTATTTTTAAGACATTTACTTTGGTGGATGTTGGTTTTGAGGGATTCTTGATTCTTGATTCTTTTTGGTGAATCTAGTGCCGGTGAACTTATGATCCATGGTTATGTTAAAATAAAAGTTCAAATCCTTGAGTTTGAAAGTTTCCTGGAAGTAGTTAAAATTTGCATTGGATTAAAGATGATAAATTTTATTGGATGAATTATGTAATGCGAGCTTCATTGTTTTGCCTTTCTTCTTGCAAATGTTTGGATAATGCAAATTGTGTTGGATCTACACTGTGTATATTGTATAGCCACATGCCAATTGAGTCATAAAATTGGCTTGAATTAAAACATTTGGTAAGCCCTTAATAACTGATCATAGATTTTGATAAACCATTGATGAGTTCACCAACTCATTGATTTGAATTTTTCTTTAAAGAACTATAGTTCATTGTATAGGTAACAATGTCTTCTATCAGTATTGAGGTTAAGTTTCTTTAGCACAGCTACTTTTGCACCCTTTCTCGATTTTTTCTTCTCTGAATTGATTCATTTTCTCGTTTACTTTATATAAATACACAATAACCTCAATTTCATGTCAATTGGATTAGAAGATATTCTTCATCCATTCAAACACTCATCACCTAACAGCTGGACCATGACAATGACTCATCTAGCTAAATCCAGGTTTACTATAATGATACAGGACTGTTTTGAAATGCTTGTGTTGTCCATCAAAATAACCCTTGTGCTTTCTGTTTTATTGTTCTGGACGGCATTATAGGATTTTCATGTCCAAGTGGAATGTTTTTTTGAACTTAAAAACTTCTACACAACATGATTGTTATTCAGCTTGTACAAATGGGAGTGGACAGAACCATGGAACTAAGCATCTTGTATGATAAATTGAACATGAATGTGTGGCCATGGTTCATTATCCAATAATGTTTTTTATGTAAAATCCACCACTCCAAAATGAACCTGTGGTAGTGTTCCTCCTTCCAAATGCATAATATAACTTTATCGGGACTAATATCTAACCCTTCTATTATTATTTGCATAGAAAATTTTAAAGAGAAAAAGGATTCAAGCATATTGTTCTTTTCCATCTATTGTAGCATGCCAATGTTCTTTTCCATAAATTACAAACTGAAGAATGGAAGATATATACAAACATGATTCAAAGAGTCAATCCTTAGCTCTATCTCTGAAACCTCAATGTTGTCATGGAGTATCTGTTCAAGATTAAAAGAGACTATCCCTAGATGATCAATTACAGTCACAACAACTTGACACAATTAACTCTGTGTGCGCACCCTCTAGTTGTATTATTTGCATCATGTACTGTTGCTCTTTCTTGAATTGATAGAGTTTATATATATGAGGTGTGTGATATTCATTGTAATTTGTGGCATTGTGTGAGTTTATATATTTAAAGTGTGTGATATTTATTGGATTTTATACATATAGGGTGTTGCGGAGTGGCCATTGTGGAAGTGGGAGCTCAGGTGCCTACAGGTATGTACTTTAAGTCCCTCTTCTATATATGTATGATGTGCTTGATATATATGTATATATAGAGCATATGATCTATTGATATGTATAATCTTCTTCAATTCTCTCCTTTTTTTTTATTTATTTATTTCAGTACAACATGTTGAACAATGGATTTTATGCATGTTATAACTAAGCAAATAGTGATGCATTCTTTATCAGTTATTTGTGGCCATTTGTATTCCAAATATTACATGATGAATTCCCTCAACTATAGGATGGGAATTTTTTTTTTTTTTTGAAGTTGATGTCTGAATCATTGGAACATGTAAAAATTGTTAGGTAGGTGTATGACTTTTTAGGTTCTTAATTAACTTTGGACATTGGAACACAAATGCACACAAATACAACGGCAATGGCTAACTGAGTTCTTATGCATGTAATTGTTATTTTAGATATGAAGAATATTAAACAACTTCAACGATATGCCACAATGATTATGTGTTACATCTACGTACTAAGCCTCATGATCGCCACATGTGCAATCAAGCAATGAAACCATAGAAATAAAATGATTCAATGGGAGATTGTATCAACATCTACATGGCGCCATAGACAACAAGAATACCTTCACCGTGTGGTTTACGAAAGTGATATAAAATGCATTGATAAGTTGCGTATGGATTAATGATGTTTCCATAATTTATGCTAGTTGCTAATAGCTAGCTGGTGGGCTGCGAGGCAATGTAAATGTCGGGGTCCAAGATATGATGGCAATATTTCTTAACATTATAACACACCATGTCAAGAATAGGATAATTAAATTTGATTTCATTCGATCTGGAGAAACAGTTAGCCTACATTTCCATGTTGTATTGAAGTCAGTCATTCTTTGCCACGTGTGTTCTATTGAAAAAAATCAAACTTGTACCCGAAAACTTAACTGACTTTACATGGAAGTGGTTTTAGGTAAATAACTTAATTTTTTTTTCTTTTTAGTTTTATTTATATTTTGTAAGTGACATTTTTTTCCCAACATAGTGTTGTCTAGGAGCGTTAAATGGCACACACATTCGTGTAAATGTGCCTAAAGCTGATCGTCCAAGATATAGATCAAGAAAGTCTGAAATAACAACCAACGTACTTGGTGTTTGTGATCATGATATGCAATTTACATATGTCTTGATTGGCTGGGAAGGTTCAGCTCATGATGGTCGAGTCCTAAGGAATGCCATAACGGAGCCTAATGGGTTGAGAGTTCCAAATGGTAAATAAAATGTGCCTCTATATATATATATATAATGGTAAATTAAATGTGCCTCTAAATATATATATATATATATATATATATATATATATATATATATATATATATATATATATATATATATATATATATAATGGTAAATAAAATGTGCCTCTAAATATATATATATGTCTAATATTACTAACACAATGGTCCATAAAACAAATGTTAAATTTTTATACATCTCTTAGGTTTCTACTACTTGGTGGACATTGGATATGCAAATTGCCCTAGTTTTGTTGCTCCTTTTCGAGGGCAACGTTATCACTTAAATTCCTGGCCCAATAGACATCAACCACGCACACCTCAAGAATTTTTCAATATGAAACATGCAAGTGCGAGAAATATGATCGAGTGGGCATTTGGTCTTCTAAAAAATCGATGGAAAAATTTATTCAATTCAAGTTTATACAGCATAATCACTCAACAATGTATTATTAACGTGTGTTGCCTACTACATAATTTAATTAGAAGGGAGATGGCAGAAGACCGCGCTGAAGATGAAGTTGATAATCTAAACCAGGAGAAACAACAAGAAGATGATATGGAAAATATCAAAGTTGTTGAACCAACTGATGAGTGGACACAATTTAGACTTGACATGGCTATCATGTATATATAACAATTGGCATTTAGGTTGATGTCTACTATTTAATATTTCCATAATGCGCACTTGTGCTTCTATGTATTTTTATTTCTCGTTGGTTATTATTTTTGTGAGATTGTACTCAGTGTAGATTTTGGCAACATGTGTCATGAAATATATTTGGTTGGTACTTTATAATTATGTTATTTGTGTTTTGTGTGACAGTTGAATATGTTTCACTTGGTCAATATGTCTTCTTATTTCTTAGGTTGTAACTTTTTTTCTAGTATGGATTCAGAATCACAATCAAGGAGCGGGGACAAAATAAGCATTATTGGACTGTAGATGAGGATATAGCACTTATTGACTCAATAGTTGAGTTATCTAGAAATCCTTATTGGAGGGCAGAAAATGGGTTCATAAATGGGTACCAAAATCAATGGGAAAGAATGATAAAGGAGAAGATTCCTCAAACAGCACTGAAGGTCATCCCCAATAATGAGTCTCGAGTGAAATTATTTGTGAACAAAACCACTGCAACTGTCGATATACTACGAATAAGTGGGTGTGTTTGGAATCACAAATGGTGCACTATTGAATGTAGTAAAAGTGCATATGACGAGTATGTTAGGGTATGTAAAAATTGCTATTTGGTAACTTTATATTGTTATTTTTATATGTTGTTTGTGTTACTAATTGTACTTTCCATTGCAACGTAGGCTCACAAAGAAGCTGCAGGTCTTTATGGAAGATCTTTTCCATTTTTAAATGACCTTGCCCAAGTATTTGCAAAAGATAGAGCACAGGGCACTGCAAAAGGAGATATTTGTGATAATGCAGAGCATTATCATCATGAGAACATTAATTTAAATGATGACAGGGGTTTCTTTGAAATGGTCACCGATGATTTCTTTATGTCAATAGAAGAACCCATTCCTACTTAGTCACCTATGGGATCTGATGCTGGTATCTCAAAAATGCGTTGTAAGAGGAAAGTTCCAATAACGGAACAATCATTTGATAAACCAAATGAAAATTTGAATAACTTCACAGAAATGGTTGGTCAAGGATTTCAGGAGATAGCTAATTCTGCAACTCGCTAAGAAGTTCATGAAGCAACTTGCGAAGCTCGTGAAGCAGCCTGTGAAGAGGCCCAGAAAGTTGCTCTTGCAGAGCATGACAAAAAATATAAGATTGCTAAGTGAAATATTTGAAATTGATGGGCTGACGAACGATGAGGCAATGTTCATCTTGCAAGAATTACCTAATAATGAAACACAAATGAAAATCTTTTTCAACTTACCGGATAGCAGGAAACTGTGCTTTTATCGCGTATTTCTAATAAGATCATCGTTTTTTCCCACATGGTATCAATATTCATATTAAGTTTTTCTTGTAATGTTTGTTTCATAAGTTGATCAAGACTGATTGATTGATTGATTAAATGTTGTTTGGCCAGGTTATTAGAGGTAACTCACTGCGACAACTTGGAATTTTGTCGGAGATGACCTCCATAAAAAAGTCAAAGCTTGGAATTTCTAGCAGTTTTTTCTTATGTTTTATTGTGTGAGCATGCACCTTTGATGTGTTATGGAGTTGGTGCCTTGCTTTGGCTTAGCACATCATGAACAAGTGTTATTCATCAGAGACTTTGAATTTTGTTTTTGCACTACAAGATGTTATTAGCTTCATATTTATTAGCAATTAGATGTGAGATGAAATTCCTTGGCATGTATTTTTATTCAATGTTGATATTTTCATAGTATTTGTTGGAATGGTAGCTAGATGTGGTTTTTAAGTTGTTAAGATTAAACTCCTTGTGTTTTGTTGAGATGGGTCATTCAGCAGGTATTTGGGATCAGAAATCAGAGTTTGAAGTTGTTAAGATTGGAATGGGATAAACCAAGTTATACTTCGATCTCCTCGAGGAGCTTCAGCTCGGGTGAGAGTTTTGTATAACTCTGGTTCTTATGAGTTGTTAACTTTTGTTTATATATATATATATGTATATGTATTTATGTATGTTTTCTTGGATTGTTATGATAATTTTTTCTATTATAAATGCAGGTTAGTCTTCATGGTGGACAAGTAATATCATGGAAGAATGATCGAGGTGAAGAACTATTCTTCACTAGCATTGAAGTCTGTTTATATTCATTTCCCATCCCTTTGTATTCACAAATGATGAGAATATATTTGATGATTATTGATGATAAGAGTCTTCGTTCTCTTTTTGTTAATGACTATAACTTCATGATCACAATAATTATGTATTATTGATGAACTACATGAAGTATTTGTCCACATGAAATTCACTTACTTTGTTTAGAGTTTTGTTTTTCAATTATTCTTTTCTTGTTAGCAAACTGGTTGTTTATATTTAACTATAGGCAATCTTCAAACCTCCAAAGGCGATGAGGGGAGGAATTCCAATATGTATTTATTTCTCATTACACTTTTTTTTTCAACTGTTGAAGTTTGGAAATTGTGGATCACTTGAGCAACATGGATTTGCAAGAAACAAGATGCGGAGCATCAATAAAGTTTTTGTCGACCTACCACCGTTGGAAATGATCAATAATTTGTTTTGTTAAAAAATAATAAGCATTATTTTTGTATTGCACGAAAAACTAAATAATAATAATAATAAGTATTTTTTATAACAATTTTTAAAATTTTAAAATTTATTATAAAAAAAAAAAAATTAAATTATAACAATAATGATAACATATTACAAATAAAATAATATTATTGGCCAATACACTTATTTATTTAATATTCACATTAAAGATATTTCCAAAATATTTCTTCTTTTTACTTTTTCATTCCTACTCACATACCTTCAAACCAAACACATTTTACCTCCGATTCATAATCCATTCATCTTTATTCTCATTTCTATCTTATTTTTCCTCAATTCTATTCTTTGCAAACAACCCATTAGTGAAATCAAATTAAAGTTGAATAACCAAAATGACATAAATTGAAGTTTGATGCTTAGGGCATATTTGGTTCATTGAACTGGGCCCTGAAGTGGCAGAAGTGGGGAGTTCTGAACCAGTTCAGTGTGTTTGGTTCACTAAAGTAGGCTTTAGAGTGGTGATTTGACAACTTCATTTCCAGCCCACTTCACCCCTTCAACTTCGGCCGAAAACCCGCCGAAGTCCCACTTCAGGGTTTCACTTCCCCCCATGTGACATCACATGGCCTTCTAATGATCACCCCCGAGTTCCCCACTTCGGCATTCTTCTAGGGTTTTCTTCTCATCGCCGCCATCTTCTCCATCTTCCCCACTTCGTCATTCTTCTAGAGTTCTTCATCCCCGCCATCTTCTCCATCTTGTTCCATGGCCTTTTGTCTTCGCCTTCCCATGTGGATCTGAGTTTTTCTCTCGTTTCTATCAAGTTTACAGGATTCCATTCGCTTCGATCCCCTTTCTGTGGTATGGCATCATCGGCTCTTTGGGGGGTTTTTTTCCCTTGGTTTTCCAACGGTGGTCATCCTTATAGCTTGTATTTTCCTAGATTTTGAAATACTTTGAAAATCTATGCTAGGTTTTTCCGTCATAGCTTGTATTTTCAAAGTTTTTCTATATTTTCAAAGGTTTCAGACCTTTGAGTCATCCTCATAGCTTCTATTATTGTATGGTAATTTTTCCTAGATTTCCAAAGTTTTTCCGACACCGGTCATCCTCATAGCTTGTATATTTTAATTTTTTGTATTTTTTGTAATTTTTTTCCTAGCTTGTCAAAGTTTTTCCTACACCGGTCATCCTCATAGCTTGTATTTTTGTTTTATCGTATTTTTCCTAAATGTTCAAAGTTTTCCGACGCCGGTCATCCTCATAGCTTGTATTTTTTTTTCCTAGATTCTCAAAGTTCTCCGACACCGGTCATCCTCATAGCTTGTATTTTTGTAATTTTGTATTTTTTTCCTAAATTTTCATAGTTTTCCTAGATTCTCTATTATATTGTTTTTAATCGGTAATTTTTCTTGGTTTTAGTTTTTAAATTTTGTAAAGCATGCCTTCCTCTATATCTTGATTGTTGTATTTTTCATTGAGCTGGTGATGTATCCTTGGTTTTTTTATTTTTTATTTTATTTTGTTATGCTTGCATAACAGGGCATGTATGCACTGAAATCTGAATTCTTAAATTGTTTTGGTATACATCTACACTCACAATAACATAGCATGTATGCTCTTAATTCTGAATTTTTATTTTAGTTTTTATAATTCTATGAAGCATACCTTGCCTCTATGTTTGATTATTATAGTTTTCAATGAATAGTTTATTTTTTTTTTTTTAAATTATGTGAATCATGTGTTGGTTTATCTTTATTTTTTAAGGTTGCATAGCATAGCATGTATGAGTTGAATCTTGTATTCTTCCCTTGATTTGATATACATGTTTATTTCATTCTTTAGTTGTTTAATTCTGTTAAGCATGTCTTGCCTCTATGTTTAATTATTGTATTATTCCTTGTTTCTTTTTCAATTCTGTGAAGCATGTATAAACTGAATCTTGTGTTCTTCACTTGGTTTGATATACATCTATACTCACCACTTAATAAACATGTTTGTCTGTGTTTTCCATTTATTTTGTCACCTTGTTAATTACCCTTTGAAGCTTATGTATTTCATTCTTTACTTGTTTAATTCTGTTAAGCATGCCTTGCCTCTATGTTTAGTTATTGTATTATTCCTTGTTTACTTTTTCAATTCTGTGAAGCATGTATAAGATGAATCTTGTGTTGTTCACCTGGTTTGATATACATCTATACTCGCCACTTAATAAACATGTTTGTCTGTTTTTTCCATTTATTTTTTCAACTTGTTAATTACCCTTTGAAGCTTATGTATTTCATTCTTTACTTGTTTAATTATGTTAAGCATGCCTTGCCTCTATGTTTATTTATTGTATAATTCCTTGTTTACTTTTTCAATTCTGTTAAGCATGTATAAGCTGAATCTTGTGTTGTTCACTTGGTTTGATATACATCTATACTCACCACTTAATAAACATGTTTGTCTGCTTTTTCCATTTATTTTTTCACCTTATTAATTACCCTTTGAAGCTTATGTATTTCATTCTTTACTTGTTTAATTCTGTTAAGCATGCCTTGCCTCTATGTTTAGTTATTGTATTATTCCTTGTTTACTTTTTCAATTTTGTGAAGCATGTATAAGATGAATCTTGTGTTGTTCACCTGCTTTGATATACATCTATACTCGCCACTTAATAAACATGTTTGTCTGTTTTTTCCATTTATTTTTTCACCTTGTTAATTACCCTTTGAAGCTTATGTATTTCATTCTTTACTTGTTTAATTATGTTAAGCATGCCTTGCCTCTATGTTTATTTATTGTATCATTCCTTGTTTACTTTTTCAATTCTGTGAAGCATGTATAAGCTGAATCTTGTGTTGTTCACTTGGTTTGATATACATCTATACTCACCACTTAATAAACATGTTTGTCTGCTTTTTCCATTTATTTTTTCACCTTGTTAATTACCCTTTGAAGCTTATGTATTTCATTCTTTACTTGTTTAATTCTGTTAAGCATGCCTTGCCTCTTTGTTTAGTTATTGTATTTTTTAAAGCTTGCATAACTTCCTTGATGTGCTGATTCTTGTGTTCTTTACTTCTTTTCTTGTACATTTGTCCTTACCAAAGTGATAAAGATGTTTTCATTTTTTATGTGAAGCATGCGTTGCCTCTATTTATGATTGATGTATTTTTTATTGTGTTGCTGATATAATCTTATTTCAGTTATTTGTTCTTATTTTCCTGTTAATATGTGACTGAATGTTCAACATACATATTTTTTTAGTAATTGTTCTAATTTTTTTAGTAAACTGTATATAATCCCATTACTAAAGCTATTCAGCACTTCACCATTCTTAGTAGATGGATAATTGGACCCTTGATGAGAGAGCGAGACGTTTGGTTGCTGCTTTCACCACCATGGTTGTTGTTATTGCATGCCTATTTGAGGAAATGCATATTAATAGGCCCGGTAGAAGTAAAGAATCGTCACTATTGTGTGATGTAACTAGGAAAAAGCACATGGAATACATTTTGAGGGGTGGACGTGACTATGCCATTAGTTACCTTAGGATGGATGTAGGACCATTCTTGCATCTTGCTTTTATTTTCTGCGACAAGCATATACTCGTTGACACCCGACATGTGTTAGTCGAGGAGCAATTAGCTATTTTCTTACATGTAGTTGGGCACAACACCAAAAACAGGACCATGAGAGTTGAGTTTTTACGATCTGGTGAAACAATTAGTCGTTATTTCAACAATGTCCTTCGAGTAATCTGTGTCATCCGTGATGACTTTGTTCATCCCCCCAATGGTACATGTCATCGTGAAAGTGAGTCAAATCCAAACTGGTACCCTTATTTCAAAGTAAGTGTGTTATTAATTGGTAACGTAAATTAGTATGATATCCTTAAATCACTTTTGTCAATTTCCCATTAATTGTTCTTCCATGTAGGACTGTATAGGATTATTAGATGGAACGCATATTGATGCGTCTGTCCCTGCTAATGAAATACCACGGTTTCATGGTCGAAAAGGGCCAACCCAAAATGTACTCGCGGTGGTGAATCCTGACTTACAATTCACATATGTGTTGGCTGGTTGGGAAGGATCCACCAATGATTTCACTATTCTAAGAGATGCGTTGTTGAGACCACAGCCTGAAGGGCTGAAAGTGATTGGCGGTAGGATTAGTTGCAATAGTCCACATAGTTAGTAACCCAATAATAATTAACATATTTTCTTTAATTGCAGGCAAGTACTATATGGTAGATGCTGGGTACACCACTATGAATGGTTTCATAGCTCCATATCGAGGTGTTAGGTACCATCTAAAAGAACACAACGGAAGGCCAACAACAAACCCGAAAGAATTATTCAATCTTCGACACTCCATGTTGCGTTCCCGTGTTGAGCGTTCTTTTGCAACACTCAAAAATCGTTTTAAGATTCTAACATCTCATCCCTTTTTTCCATTCAAGACAGTCAAGTTGGTCCTCGCGTGTTGTATTATGCATAACTATATTGTAGGTGTTGACCCAAGTGACACAATTTTGCATGATGAAAACATGCGGTTGGATTCACAAATTTCCTCATCGTAGCCCCGAGCATAGCGGGAGCAATGTGAGGAAAATAGGCAATGGGTGGAGTTGAGGGACAAGATCGCGAATGACATGTGGAACCATTACAATGGCTTCGTTTGAAGTCATTTATTTTCATACTTATTCTGCCAGTTTATCTGGGTTTATATATGTTCTCTTTATTGTTGTCGCATATCATGCATTATTCATGACTGCATTTTCTTCATGAAATCTGTCTGTTGTGTCTAAACTGTGGACAAAGCACATTCTTATGTTGTGTTCTTATTGTGCTTGCTAAATCTGCTGTTAGTTTTGTTTAGATAACATGTCTACATGTCCATCACAACTGCATACTGCAATTTGACTATTTTTCCATGGCTTTGTGATTGCACTGTGGTTTTTTCACTCAAGTACATTGTTGTTTTTCTGTAGCCTTCATTGTTTGCAGCATTTATTTTTGATGTTTTATGCATCGTCGTTAGTTAATTGCCATGAACTTTATCTTTTCAACAATTTCTACTAGTTTGTTAATTTTCTTCTTTAAAACTGTCAATATGTGATGGTTATTTACAACTTTGTTAGTGGAATTTGTTTTTCTTTATTTCATTTTGAATGTACTTTTCTTCCTTTATGTTCATTTTTACAATGAATTTTGTCAATCTTCTGCATGCTATTATTTACAACTTCGTTAATGGAATTTGTTTTTTATGTGATTTGCAATTGTATATGAAACTCAGTATGCTGTGATTTTCTTTTTCACTAGAATCCCAAGAAACATGGCCAGTCTCGACCGTGCTAGTGATAGGGCCACTTCAAAATCTGGTACAAGCAAACGGGGTACACCTAACTAAAGATGGAAGACAGAGTACGATAATTTCTTGATCCCATTACTTGTGGATCAAGTTTCAAAAGGACTTAAATGTGATAAGTCATTTAAGAGGGCAGCGTTTGCGTATGCTGCACTTGCTGTTAATGTTAAGATCAACACGGAATTTACTCTTGAGAATGTGGAGAACCACTATAGAACATTGAAAGCGTGATATGTTGAGATAAAAAAAGTGAAAGACTTGAGTGGTGCAGGGTGGGACGACACCACCAAGACCATCATTCTCGAACCTGTTGTGGAGTATCATTCTCGAACTTGTTGTGCTGTTCACCTACATAGAGGTAATGTGTTATAAGTTTGATATAATTCACAAACAAGTTACCTAATTTTTATTGCAATACATGCTCACCCGGCTACACGACTGTACATTAATAAACCAATTGAGAACTATGAAGCCTTAAAGATTATCTGTGGAGAAGACTACACAACTGGTTCCTATGCGACATCTATGTTTTTTGAGTTTGGGGATAGATCTAAAAATGAAGACAACAACCTCGATAATGGCAACACAGCTCCACTAGAACAACCTAGTGATGATGACGGCGATGACCATTCTCCCTCCCCCAAAAGTTGTTAGTAGTCCAGCTACATCATCGACCCCAAGATCACAATGCTCAAATAGGAGCCAAAAGGTCCATCAATGAGTGACCTCCTTGTTGTAGTGGGTGAAATGGCTGATGCAATTAAAAACCTAACCCACTGGACTGAGCACTTGTATACGAAGGTGATGGAGGTTAAGGGATTTGATGAGGCCGTACTCGTTGATGTGTTTGACTATCTTCAATTACGTGAAGGTCAAGCCAGGGGGTTCATGGCAAGGAAAATGCCGTTGTGTAAGGAATGGATTAAGAATTATCTGTCTAGAATGGAGTGAATTAGCAGGCTTTCCATATTCTCAACTATCAGATGTGCTAGACACCTAATTATTTGTTTTCTTATGTTTCATGCATTGTTTGCATCGCATGCATTATTTTGTATGTCACTATGTTGACCACGTCAATAGCACAGCATGACATGTCATTATCATTCCCATCCGCATATACTGACTCTTTTCATGTTTCATGTGTTTTCTTTTATGAAAGTTGCATCATGTTAGCTATTGGCATGCTTATCTACCCATGGACTTTACCGATGTTATCTATGCCATATTATTCTCTATGATGTGTGTTTCATTTCATGAAAACTACTCATTTATTCTATTCTTTTTTGTGCGTGTGTTTATTTTCTTTGCAAGCATGGTTGGTATGGCGATGTGAGTACAAGAGCTGTAACAATGCATAGAGGCAAGTCCCCTTAATAAAGCTTAAAAGCAAATTGGGTACACTGTCGGGGCAAATTGATGAGCGAGTAAAGTCATTAATTTTTCAGCCATATCGTGCCCAATTGTGGTTTTTAGTTGCTATAATAACGATATAATTACCTACTATCCTTAATTCTGTTGTATTGTGAATTCCCACTATATCTCTCAGATTTAAATATTTGCCTTGACGAGGTTTCCACCTGAATTTTGTTGCTCTATTGATATTATCCCATGACTTGTTTTTATTATATACTAGGTATAATTTTTCACAGTTACATCATAGTTAGCCATATTTTGTTACTCTTGACACCTGGTGATTTGTTTTATCTATCATTTCTATTTTTGTTGTGTTTAACAAATGAGGCATGGCAATAAGGAGGCATTTATGCCACCATTGCAGCCTCCCTGTTTGTGTTCAATTTTATGTTTTGAATTCACAATAATAAAACAGTATGAGGATAGTTGGTAATGCCGATGAATATGCATTGTCACCCTTGTCACCTAAACCACATAAGACAAAGCTGATCATTTTCGGCCACTTCAAGGGGTTTATCTTTTGCAGGTTTATTAATGTTATAATTTTGACTATATTTCAGTTTATAAATTAAGTAAATTTTTTATAACTATGCTTTCAGGTTTGGTGGTTTATCCACTTGTGCTCTAAGTTTATGAATGTTAACTTGTAAAGACCAAATGAGCTTCATTTTGCATGTTGTATTTGTAATGCATTGCAAGTTGTACAAACTTGCAATATTAGCCAGTTGTTCATTTATTTTAATTGTAATTTTTTTTGTAACAATCTTGAATGTTTGTAGTTTATTTTTTGGACATATGATGTTGTGCGCATCTTGTATGGATGCTGGATTCATTTGTTGGGAATTGACAGGTTATACAAACTTGCAATATTAGCCAGTTGTTCATTTGTTTTACTTGTAATTTTTTTTTTTTGTAACAATCTTGAATGTTTGTATTTTATTTTTTGGGCATATGATGCTATGCGCATCTTGTATGGATGCTGGATTCATTTGTTGGGAATTGACAGGTTATACAAACTTGCAATATTAGCCAGTTGTTCATTTGTTTTAATTGTAATTTTTTTTTGTAACAATCTTGAATGTTTGTAGTTTATTTTTTTGGACATATGATGCTATGTGCATCTTGTATGGATGCTGGATTCATTTGTTGGGAATTGATAGGTTATACAAACTTGCAATACTAGCCATTTGTTCATTTGTTTCCATTTTGTGATTAATAGGTTTGTTGAAAATGTTTGATAAATAATATTTATGTAATTGTTTTTTTTTTGTTAAAATCTATAGGTGGAAGTTTCCTCATGTGACTTTTGCAAAATCAGTATTATATGTATATATTTATTTAATTTGATAATATTTTATAAAACTGGATATAGGACTTGTATGTTTGTAGTAAAAAATTTAAAAATTAAATTAATACCAAAATATAAAATAATGGTAAAAAAAATTATAAGAAACAGATAATCATATTGTATAATGAAATAATTAAAAAAAATTATTTCAATTACAATTTAAGATCATATTGTTAAAAACAAAACAAAAAAATTAAAAAAAAAAAGTATAGTCTTATACATGAACTTTGGGGTTATAAGACAAGAAAACAAAATTAATTCAATTATAAATTATATATTTAAAATTAATCCAATTTTTATCATTATAAAAATATAATGTTTTATAAGTAATTAATTAGCATCATAATATATGTTAATAAACAATATTATATTTTAAAAGCATTTATAATATTTATAAAGAAATGAGGTAATCTCACTCAATCACGAAGTGGTGATCATAACCCCACTTCGGTGTACCAAACACAAAAACTAGTGAAGTTATCTTTTTCATAATTTCACTTCCACCATCCAAACACTTAAAGTGGTTACTGATAATTTTTATCTCAACTAAACACATAGAAGTCAAGACTTTCAACAAATTCACACTCTACTTTATTCACTCACTTCCTAACCAAATAGATGCGATATCTACTGAAGATATTTACCCAACAATACTGACTAAAAAATTGACTAAAAAATATAAATAATAAATAAAATAAAATTGGGGCAAAGAGAGAGAGAGCTTTCATCGGGATAGTTATGGAATTGAAAGGGCTTGAAGCTAATGCGATGCTTGCGTTATCTCTTTGAAAATTGCATCTCCATCCCTTGCTCATTGCCGTTGCCGCTCGTGGCGCCCGGAGGAGTAGTGCTTCTCCCGGAGATTTAAGCCATCGCCTCTGATTCACATCTCAAAGGACGCACAGTGTGCTGTGGAGAACCACTAGCTCTTTGCCTCTTGTGATTCTGATGATGGCCATGGAAGTGTCAAGTAAAGCTCTCAAGGTACTATATCTGCCACCTCAAATTTCATTCAATAAATCATAAAAACTTCCCAATTTTTAAGCTTTGATATAGGTGTATAATTACAAAATAATTAGGAGAATAAACATAATATACAAGTTGTGTGAATGCATACAGACTTGATATGTTTTTTTCCTGATGACATAAACATTTGGGTGCCTTTTTTTTTTCCTTAATAAAAGGTATGCTTTGGTTGTGTTAGACAAGTTAAATTGTTACTCTAGTATATTAGTTCATTACCTTGGAGTTTTATATGTTAAACTGAGCATCCCCTGTATAATATCTGTGTATTTGGGTTTAGTCCCTTGAAACCTTAACATGGTTCATAGGCAATCCAATCATTTGACAAGTATGCACATGTAGTGTTTGATTGTTTACTCTTCACTATATGTGGTTTTTTATGTCATGATTTTCAAATTTTCGGAAGATTGGTTGTAAACTTATTTCATGGAATCAATCTTCTTTAATTTTGTTTGTCAGTCTGCCATTGACATTGGTGATATTTTATGTAAACTTTCATTCATTTGTCTTTTTCATTTATATCTATCTTGAAGATTATTACATTCCTATTGATCATCTTTGGGAGCACCACAATTGGTCAAAAATATTTAATAGCTCTTTGTTTGTTGCAGGTCATTTGTTATGGAAAATGTTGAGCTATCAACTTGGATGATCTACAGTGAAGAAGTGCAATTCTTCTTTGATTGATATTTTGCACAATTTCAATCTTTGACAAATCCTCTGGGACTTTCAGATCTATAACTAGTCATTATTTTTAAACTTTTTTCATTCTTTCTGGCAATTTTCCCTCTACCTATAAATTTTTGGCTTTAGTTTCTTAATTATCTTCAAGAATTGTACCCTAGTGTTATTTATCAATAATATGTTATCGCCTTTTCCACTCTTCCCCTCGCAGTTCAGTTCAGTTACTTATATAGCTACTTCAACTAGCATTAGTCCTCCTCTGTTCATATGGACATATAGTACATTCCTATCAGTAGGAAAGCATATCAAAGCAACTAGCCCAGTTTTCTTTTCACTCCATTCTGCAGTAGCTTCCCTTGAGGAGGCAGCAGTAGAAGATGAGGAAAAAACTGATGCAAAACTTAAATGGGTCGATATTGGCCCTATCATTACAGAGGCACAGAAGCAGGCAATTTCTCAACTCCCTCCAAAAATGACTAGACGGTGCAAGGCTCTCATGAAGCGCATCATTTGCTTCTCCCCTAAGGATGAAATCATGTCTATTCTGCTGGCCTCATGGGTGAAGACTATGAAGCCAATACGGGCTGATTGGTTGTCAGTTATGAAAGAAATTAGGAGGTTGGGGAACCCTCTTCTCTTGGAGGTAAACATTTCCCCTATTTTTTCTTTTTTCATCAGTTCAGTTCCATAATCTTTCCTTGGAATCTGCTCTTTAGAAATGGCTTGTGTTTTAATTGTTTGCTATTATATTTCATTTCCCAGATATAAGCTGGCTGCTTTTTTTTTTTCACTGAAAGTTTCTTAGCCAATTGAACTGTGCCCAACAACTATAATTCCTATGTGCCTTTTAAATTCCATTTTAATTGATGCCCTAGGTTATGTAATTTGAATAGCATATAAAATCTTATTGTGAAACTTTGGTTATATTGAATTGTAAACGTCATATATAAATATCTCGTTATGCTCAATTTTTCTGCCAACTTGGTGCATAAGTAAAACTTGTCAGGAACGTAAGAGTTCTATGCATTTTTAATTTTGTAGATCAGGATTTAAAGATTTGGAGCATCTTTTTCAATGGGCAATCAAATAGTTTCTGCAATGAGCACTACATATTTATACCATTCATACTTTTTTTTAGAGTACTGATAAAGAGAAGCCCCTGCAGCCTCAAGGTCATGGACAGATGGAGGCTCTAGCTCTCATACCCCTGTGGATCACTGCCCCTCAAATGGAGCAAGAGAATATCACTGCCCTCATAATGTATTAGAGTTTTGTCTCCTGACAATATTTTAATTTAAAAGGTGATCGCAGGATCTGGGGGTTATAGAGTAGGCAGATCTTCTGCCCTTATTCCATCCCTTTAGCTCTATATGCATTAATTAAATATCCAGTCAATATATGAAGCATGGAACATGGCAGTATGATTGTCTGGAATCATGCACATGCATACCAGAGCTGTAGCTTATAGTTTTGGATATACAACACTTCCTATGCTAAGGAATGGCCCCTAGCCCCTAAGGAGCCATTGCTGCAAAGGCTATAGGATGACAGCATTCGACAAGCTCCAAATTTAGGTGATATAATTTGTGAGTTTTTCAGTTTGGTGTGGACTTTGTAGGTTTTCTCTTCTAATTACTGCTTTCCAAGGAATATACTTTCCCACATCGTGATATATTTTTGTTCATATAAGATCCTTAAATAATTATTAGGGATTGTTACCATTGATTTATCTATTATACAGGCTGCTGGATTGTGGATGTACATGATTTCTAGTTTTACATTGAAGCAAATTTACTCCCAAACATGACTTGAAGCTTTTTCTTTGTTAGTAATTGTCACTTTCTATACAGTTAGCAATTCTTCTAGGATATACTTTCTGCAGCTCTCCTAACCAAATCCTCTAAATAAGGCAGTATAGCGATTAGTTTATATTACTGTATTTGGCTATGCAAGTATTTTAGTAGAGATCTAAAATATGTTTTAGATGCCAAATTAAGGGTTGGGTATTGTAATAGGTTATTAGGTATCTGATAGCCTGTTTCGATTGATGTGTCTTGCAAGTCTCAAGGGATTAATGAAGCCCAATTTATAAAACTGCAATAAAGCCCATGATTTTGAGTTCTTCCAGATTCCTGGGGTTTAAGAAGGTTCAGTTGTCTACCATATGGATGAGTTTGGAGATGGTCATCGTAAAAAAAATCATATTTACAAGTGACCGAAGTATCAAATTCAAAGAAGGAAATGCTTAGCAACAATGGACAAAACTTACTTCATGTTAAGTTTGTTAGAGGCAATCCTTTATGGGCACTTTTTGCGACTGTGTTATGAGATCATGTGTCTTTTATGTTTTTGGCATGCTATGAAACTTCTCTTGCAATTGTTTGATGATTATCAGTAACTCGGTCTGCCCATATGCTTAGCTATCTAAATGACTCCTAGCTTTCCATGTGAACTAATTCTTAATTCTTTTCCTTCATCCATTGCCCACCAACCACCGCCTTGAAATCTCCATTGTGAATTTGCAAATTAGGTTACTATGACAATTCTTCATTGTTATTGACTTTTTGATTTTGTTTTGCAGTCATCTTTAGGAATATTATTTGGTTTCCAATCTTACATTTCAATGTTCCAATATTGAGAATTGAATCATTATGTTTATTCTCCATCCTCTTTTCATATTTGTCCAATCAGCAAATCTTGGGTCATTGAGAACAATTTTTCCAGTATTCTGTTTCCTGGCTTGGAATACTGCCTTGTTTGGGAAGTCGATGATTTCAATTAGAGATTGTCGAGAAGTCAAACTCAAGTCAATTTTCTAGTCCAGAATAATGCTTGTAATAACTCAAGATAAGGTGAAGAAAAAAAAAAAGTTCCATCTGCTATCAATAGCAGGAAGCTTTATATTGACTAGACAGTGATTTTATTAAAGAAAACCCACAATGGTCTAGTTAGTGTCCTTTTCTTTAAATTTCAATATTCTTGAACATGGTTACCAAGTCTGGTCAGTGAGGGGTTAGAGGATGGCTAAGAAGGAGCAAAAGTAGAGCGCAAGGTAAACGGTTTGTGTTGAAGGTACCTCAACATCAGATGGAATATAATGCTTTTGATGATATCTTAAATTGTGTCTTCTTGTTTGGGCATGATAGCACTTTTCATGAATAGATCATATGCAATTTTTTTTTCATTGTTGGTCCTTCATCCAAACAAATGATGAGAGAAATTATGCAGAGTAGTAATTCGTCTTGATTCCTAAGGTCATTGCCATGCCAAGGAAGTAAGCAGGTATAAGCTGGATGAAGGGCACAAGAAACAATTTTCATAACTGATGAAAAAGTCATGGTGCCATTTTGTACAAATAACAGTCTTTTTTTTTTTTTATATTTTGACAGTCTCTTGTGGACGTGTGTTATAGGTATGTTGTTCTCCTGGGTTTCATGTGAAAATCACAGAGGAAATGCTTGACAAGTGACATGCTAGAAAGCAGACTTTAAGATGAGTGTTTGGACTTGGTTAGCTGAGCTTGATATCTGCTCTTTGTTTTACATGGGATATTTTATGCTACATAGCCATGAGATTTTAACTGTCTACAACCTTGTATTTTTACTATCCAAAGAGTTTAATATGTTATATGTATTCAGAAAACAAAGCTCAGTCTTTGGGACATTTTCAATTACATGCTATGCGGTAGTTCATAGTCTCAAGTTATTTGTTTGGGAAATGCATTATGTTTGGAAGTCATGAGATGTAAATTGAATGCTTTTTCTTCAAACAGTAAAGACTCTCCCACCAGTGAAGTTCATTCTTTGGAAATGTCAATTTCTTTGCATGAAATTGCTACATCTTTTGGCAGTTATCATTTTACTTATATTCTTTATTTGCATACAGTTCTCATCGTTAAGTACTTAAATTGTGTAACGTCATTGCCCTTGTTAGGTTATGGAATTTGCATTGCTGGAAGACTCATTTGAAGCAAATATTCGGGACTACACCAAACTTATCGACATGTATGCAAAGCACAGTATGTTGCAAAATGCTGAGAATATTTTTCAAGCAATGAAGGAAAGAGGTTTTACATGTGATCAGGTTACCCTGACTGTTCTAGTTCACATGTACAGCAAAGCTGGATATCTTAACAAAGCTGAAGAAGTCTTTGAAGAGATCAAATTGCTAGGCTTGCCTGTGGATAAAAGATCATTTGGTGCAATGGTAATGGCCTATGTTAGAGCTGGGATGCTAGACCTCGCAGAGAACCTCCTGAGAGAAAGTGAGGCGCAGGAGATTTATGTAGGAAAAGAAGTTTACAAGGCATTGTTGAGAGCATATGCAAAGCTTGGAAATACTGACGGAGCTCAAAGAATGTTCAATGCCATACAGCTTGCACGAATTGTTCCTGATTGTTGGTTTTGTGCTCTTCTTATAACTGCATATTGCCGAGCTGGTCAGAGTGACAAAGCTCATAGTGTGTTAGAGAATATGAGGACTGTGGGTCTTGATATAAATGACAAATGTGTTGCTTTATTATTGTCTGCTTATGAGAAGGAGAACAAGCTCGAGAAGGCTCTCTCCTTGCTGGTAGACCTGGAGCAAGATGGAATTATGGTTGCTGAAGAATCATCCCAGATTTTGGCAAGTTGGTTTCGTAGGTTGGGTGTTGTCAAGGAAGTAGAACTTGTTTTGAAGGAATTTTCTGAAAGAAAGAGCAATGGGAAAAGAAGCACATTGCCTAGTGAATGAGCAATTGTTTTTTTCCCATGTCGCAAACATTCGAGCAAAAGTAGCAGCTAAAGTGTGAAAAGTCAAAGTTCATTGGTTTTTTTCTTTACAAGCATCTTAAAGTGAAGTCACTAATCTTTTTAGATCGAGGGGCGTATTGTGAACTGAAATGCATTGTGTTCTTATTATGATGAAGTTCTGCATTAAATGTGAAAACTATGCCGCACTCGTGCGCATATTAGTGTTCTTTGAATTGGATCTTTGAATTGGAAGATGTTTGGCTGTTGGTGATATATCTGTAGATGAGCTTGAGTTTATCATGTTCAAAACCCAGTAGACTTTCTGATTATCGACAAACTGCTATTCCTGTACATCAGTAATTTTGCAATGAATTGCGTTTGATATTACTCGGTTTTCAGGGTTTACTGAATTTGCAGTCAATAGAGATGTTGTGAATGGGATACATTCTCCTTATTTGTAGCGTGGAAGAAAAATAACTAAAGATTTGTCCTCTTGTGTTTGGTGAAGTTATTTTCCTGGTTATTTGCTGTTATTTTCTCAGTCTTTAAATTGCACTCAGATTCTGTTCCACAGGAATTCTTACTGGAATATATTCAATAGAAAACATCCTTGTGTAGCTTTTTTTCTTTTGAGGAAATGTGTTTTCAGGGTTTACTGAATTTGCAGTCCATAGAGATGTTGTGAATGGGATACATTCTTTAATTTATTTGTGCGTGGAAGAAAAATAACTAAAGATTTGTCCTCTTGTGTTTTGTGAAGTTATTTTCCTGGTTATTTGCTGTTATTTTCTTAGTTTTTAAATTGCACTCAGATTCTGTTCCACAGGAATTCTTACTAGAGTATATTCAATAGAAAACATCTTGTGTAGCTTTCTTTCTTTTGAGGAAATGTTACAGGGAAAAGTATCAAATGGTCCATGGTTTACAATAATATCTTAGCAAAAACCATAAGGGCTTTTTCAGAAAAAGACTTCTGTTTTGTTTCTTTACTAATTTTGCAGAGGTGCATGTGACAAATTTATTTGTTGTCTGGACTTGATATCGGTATGTATATTTTGGTATATGAAAATTCATGAGTGCATGATTTGCAATTAGTATTATGGACTAAATTTTATTATTATTATTATTATCATCAAATTGCTCTTAGTTCTTTGTCGTTAGACTCGCATTTGTATCCACAAGTCGACGATACGAGCTTTTAATGGAGTCGGGATTTAAATCGAGTATAGACATGAAATTCAGACAACTGTGTTCTTTAATCTCTAAAATTTTAAAAACTCACAATCTTAAGTTCAACTGTTTTAAGCCCAATCTTCCAAAAACTGCTTGAATTTTTGTATAATTTGAGGTGAATTTTGGATTATTTGACATTTTTTTTTTTGCATTTAATATGAATTAGATTATTTTTATATAATTTAATATGTGAGTGAGCATATATATAGTTTATGGAATTCAGACAAAATTTGGACATTAAGACAACCAGGTTTTAAAAAAAATCGGGTTTGGACAAATTAGGTTTGTCTGAATTTAAAATTAGGTCGGTCCATACAACTAGTTTATTTATTTTTAATAATAATTGTCCAAACCTGATTTTGCTCGGATCCAGATTTTTGCCACTCTTCAATTAAATATAGGTGTAAAATTCATATATAAACCTTTAAAACAAAAATAATTTGAAAATTTACTATACACTTATTCAGATCATTAAATGATTTTTTATTTCTTGTCTCAGAACCAACCAAAAATAGCGACCAAAATAACAAATAGTTTCATATAATTTAAAATAATAAAAATTTAAATATATAAATGCATGTTTCTCATCTCATTTGAGTTTATATATTTAAATTCATATTTTTAAAAATTAAGTGACATGAGTCTCTTAGTTATAACTAAGTTAACACGTACGTCTCTTTTTATATTTTTATAATTTTTAATAATTAATGTTAAAAGACCACAAACCCTCATTCATTCCATTGGAATTTGAAAGGGAATCACGTTGGGATGTGAACTATACATTATGCAAGGATCTAATAGTAAATATGCATTAAGTCATACCTATCACCTTATTTAATTTAAAAAAAATTAATTATAGTTCTTTAAATAAATTTTGAATTGGATTCTACTTATGTAGATTTACATAACAATATATATAATAGGTAGACATGTAGTTAGCCTAATAAATTTTTTTATAAATAAAATATCTTCACTGACTGATACATGTTAATTATTGAGATTTAGAATTAAGATTTTCTCCAAATTAAAATTTTTCTATCTCTTTTGCATTGCATTGCATGTGATTAGTTAGAAGTACCACCCGATCATATTTTTCACATCAATCAATTTAAATATAGGTATGTTTCCGCTGTTTCAACAAAATCATTAGGGTTTTTATAAAAAATTATACCCATTAAGTTCCTTATATTCAAACTCCCAAGCTTTTCATTTGGCATGAAAAAAAAAACAAACAACCACTCTCTTGTTGTAGTCTCTTTTTACTATTTTACATCAGATTGAAGTACTATTTTCATAATTAACATTTGGACCAAAATGGAATAAGTTAAGAAAAATTAGTGGCTATGAGCGTGTTCAAGTGGTTAACCATTTTGAAACATGACAAAGAGCCAAAGAATGGACTGCCAAGAATGAGCTACCAATCACATCAATCAAGTCTTTCTGAGCTTCAATTTCACAACAATCTCATGCACTAACTCACATTATTGATTTCATTTTCTATATTAAAACCAGCAAGTACCGAAACTAACCTTTGATGATCATGCAGTGCATGCACTAATAAGTTTGCAAATTGTACATATTTACCCTCTCAAAATCTCATAATCTCATGTGTACATCTCAGAGGCAAATTTTTGATCAAAACCTTTTAATTTTCCTAGTGATTAGACAGGGTTATAAACATAATTCTAAATATTATGAGGATTTACTACTTTTTATTGCTCTATAATAAGATATCACTCTTTTAACATTAGAATTTGGTGTTTTATTTCTCCCATATTAAAGGTCAAGAGTAAGCTCCATATTTTTCAACATTTTAAATGTTAAAATAAATATTTTATTAAAAATATTTATTTAAAATAAAAAGTAATGATGTTTTTATAAAATAGCTTTTTTAAATAGTTTTTTCTAAATGATGTGGATGAGAATTGGTATCTATATTAGCATCCATATCATTTTATGTTTTTTTTTAAATTTAATTTTTTAATATCATCTAGCCCCATAATTGTAAATGGTAAACTGAAAACCATCACCTTGAATCCTAAATTATAAATCGCAAGTTTAGAGTTTAGCACTTAAAATTTAGGTTTAGGGTTTAGTGTATAGGGTTTATGTTTTTAGAATCTTGGGTATTGAGTTTTAATGTTTTATAATACTCCCTCCGTTTTTTTATCTGTCACAAATCCATGTTCTTTTATATCTGTCATTTTCTAACATCAAGAGGCAATTATTATTTTTTTTTCTAAAATTACCGTTAACACTCTATGAGAGAGAAATGTGAAGATATAAATTATAGGTAATTTTGGAAAAATAACTAATTTTTTAATAAAATTTTGTAAAATAACTAAATTTCTTGGTATATGATATTCAGTTTAACCATGATAGACAAAAAGGAACAGATGGAGTATTTGAGTTCAAGATTTTAGAGTTTTCAATAGGATTTTATAATGTTTTATAATCGTTAGAGTTTAGAATGGTTTGAATATGAAAAATACGTGAATGATGATATGAATACCGAGATGATGTCCACGTCATTCGAAAAAATCTATCCGGTAAACCTAAAAATATAAACATCGCTTTATATAACTTAACACCAAACTTTGCTTAACCAATATTTGCTATCCATGCTCTATATATAGATATATATATAGATATAAAACATTATAATGCACTTACACAGAAAGAGGGACGTTGAAGAGCAATAAATATGTAATATCACGATTCTTTAAGGATGTAGATAAAAAAAAATCAATTACATAAAATCTAAAATTAACAAGGGCTAATGTGGAAAATAGCACCCCAGTTTGGAGATAGACAGATATTCCTGGGCAGTCACTGCTTCACAAGAATCTGGAGATTACAGATAGAAATTTTTGCTTCCTGAGTCCCCAAAAACAAAAAGTAAAAGTGAGGACTACACTACACTCCAAACACTCCATCTGCTATCTGTTCGATCTTCTCATCACCATAAGAATGTGATCACTTTTTGCATTCACCACACCAATCAAGATATTTCCATACAAAAGATCATTGTCTTCCTCTCTTCTTCACCTTGACTCAGCAGAGGAAGGAAGGAGTGGCTTCTGTTTATGTTTTGTTTCATTTTTGTAGGTGCTTTCTTGATTTGGTTTTGATTTGTAGTACTGAGGGTGTTTGTTGCTTAATTTATTATTCATGCTGAATATTGGTTGTTGTTCTTGCTGGATTTTGGTTTCTTACTGACTTGGACAATGAAAGTTGAGTGCTTTGGATTTTTGGTTTTCTTCTCATTGTCCTAGCAGCTCATGGTTGAACTATGTTGGGCATGATATCTCTTGATATCTCAGTTTTTTTCCCTATTCAATTGTGCATTTGTTTTAATCAGTAACTGTAAGCAGGAGCATGTTTTTCAACTACTGTTAGCATTGTTTATCATGGTTAAATTTGTGGAGAAAAATTGATGTTTAATTGACCATAAATATTGCTTTGTTGTGTAATATTTCCCCCCTATCTGCTATGGATTGTATTTTGGTTCTAGTTCATAAAAGAAACTTTTTTTCGGTCTCATCTTTATATTTAGACAATTAATTGATTTCACTCTACATTCAATGTGTTTTTGGTGATATTTGTGTTAGATTTCTTTATTGAATTTTACTATGTGTTCTATTGCACTGTTTTAATAGGTTCTATCTGTGTTTGATTCAACAATAAGAAATGGTGATTTCGGGGAAAAAGTCCTTGAGTGCAGTGACTTTGATCTTTAAGTTACCTTATTATACTCAGTGGGGGCAGAGCTTGCTCATTTCTGGCTCTGAGCCAGTTCTTGGTAATTGGAATGTGAAAAAGGGGCTGGCTCTGAGTCCAATTCATCAGGGTGACGAGCTTGTTTGGTGTGGAAAGATTGCTGTTGCAAATGGGTTCAAATGTGAGTATAGTTACTATTTGGTTGATGATAATAGAAACATCTTGAGATGGGAGGTTGGGAAAAAGCGGAAATTTGAACTTCCTGAAGGGTGTTGAAGTGGGAGAGTTAGTGGAAATTCATGATCTTTGGAAGGTTAGCAATTTCATAATTTCAATCTCTTGATGATCTGATTTTTTTGTTTTCTGTTTTAAGTCTTTCTTAAATTATGGATTTGAATGCATAGCACTGTTTGCTTGTTTGTCTAGCTAACTTTAGTTCAAGTAATCACTGGTTGTTGAACTGCAAATGATATTTAACAAATGGAGGAATCGTATCACATTTATGTATTATGAGTAAACACATTGATACCAAGAATGCATAGTGAATTGATTGTCCTTAGGAAAGTGTGTTTTGCATTACTTTTACAATGGTGTGCTGCCACAATTGTGCAAGTAATGCCCTATACCCAGGTACATAGCATCTTATTTTCGTTAATGTAGATCAAGATATTCAAATTTCTGGAACTAAGTTAACAAATTAATAATAATCCGGGAGCTGCAATCTATACGCAGCTGAGTTTAAAATTTATAAAAATAGAATGCAAATTTGTACAAGCGAGACGAGGTAAAATTTACCAAAAAGAATATGAATTTGAAACATTGCTTGCTTTATTTGCCTTCTGAGTATTCAACATCAAGGGACATGAGAAAATTCAATGCATGGAAAGTTTGTAATATTGCAACGAAACTTATTTTCTAATCAACACTTAATGTTGGTTCTAATGAATACCGTTTCCAATCAACATGTTAGGCTGATACTAATGAATCAACCATTCTCAGCAAGAAGCTTTTATGACAACATTGCATGACTTGCAAAAATAATTGAGTTTGGTGCTCCACTGGTTACTATTTGGTTTGATTGGACATGTAAGTAATTATCTGCTAACCTGAATTCCTTGCTTAATGGACACTGATTGGGCTAGTTTCTTATCTTCCTAGACATTTTGAAAATATGCTTGACCTGGTACTAATTATTTATCCATTTGCTTGGATTAGTAGATTAGCATGACTTGTATGATGAATTAATAAACCAGCTCTCTGTGCCCTTAGTTATATTTCATATATGAATGTCCTAGTCTCATCTGGTGCCATATGTATGTAAGTCATATGTTTCTAATAAAATTTTGCATGCTTGTTTGTAAACTGTTAGTATTTCCTCAAAATCTTATGACATTTTTCATATTGTATTCCAGACAGCTTCTGAAGATCTCTTCCTTAGAAGTGCGTTCCGAACTGTCATTTTTGGTGCTGGCAAAGATTTGGAACCAGGAGTATCTTCTTTTGTTTCTCAGAAGAATACTGATCAGCAAGGTATCTTTTCTTCCATTTCATATGCATTTGCTTATTTAATTTTAGGATTTTCATTCATTCACATATTTTACTTGGCTTAAACAGGTTCTGTTCTTGTCCAATTCACCATTAACTGCCCAATATTGGAAGATGGGACATCTGTGAGCCCCTTTGACGCTTTTCCTTTTGTATAATGAGATATGCTATAATTTATTCATTGTCTACGCCTGTGTACTTTGGTGTTTCTTTCTCCAAGTTGATAATCATGTTATCAAGTGCATGTGCATCTTTCTTAGAAGTTCATAATTGATGAAGAACATCATGCAGGTTTATGTGACAGGCAGTACATCTGAACTAGGGCAGTGGAGAAATCAAGATGGATTAAAACTGTTCCATGTGGGAGACTCTATTTGGAAAGCAGAATGTGTGATTCGAAAGACTGAGTTCCCAATAAAATATCCTTCCATGATTTTTTTGCTTCCTTTTTTTATATAAAATTTGGGTTTGTCATGTTGTTGATGATGTTGGTTTAGTCTGCAAATTTGTCCTTAATGATAGCTTCACATATAAATACTGTAAGAATGATAAAGTGCGAGGTTTTTCTCTGGAAGTTGGTCCCATGAGGGAGCTAGCGATTGATTTCACATCACAGAGTCCACCAAATCATCTCATCCTGTCTGATGGTTCATTTCGGGTGAGTTGACTCGCCTATGCTGCAAACTTCTAATATATTTTTTCAACATATTTTTGGCAAACTCAGTATTCATCTCTTAAATATTGAGCTTTGTTTCTGTTAGGAATTGCCGTGGAGGGGTTCTGGTGTGGCTATTCCAATGTTCTCTGTTAGGTCCGAGGATGATCTTGGAGTTGGAGAGTTCCTTGATCTAAAGTTACTTGTTGACTTGGCTGTCAAGTCAGGTTTTCATCTAGTTCAGCTTTTGCCAGTCAATGATACATCGGTTCATGGGATGTGGTGGGATTCATATCCCTACAGGTAATATAACATCCTATGGTTGGCGCAATGTGTTTAACAGCACATAATATAGTTTTGTTCTCATCATAAAAATGTTTTACCTGTTACTCTCTTTGAATTTACAGCTCTCTCTCAGTATTTGCCTTGCATCCATTGTATTTGAGAGTGCAAGCACTTTCAACCAATCTCCCAGAAGAAATTAAGGTTGCCATGGACCTTCTTCATTTACTGTGACATATTCATGCTTTGATGTGTTTTCAGATGCAACCTCTGAAATTGTTTAGTTTAGGCTTTCAGTTATGTTGTACTTCTTCTTAATTCCTTTATAATTGCCATGCAGAAAGAAATTTTGAGTGAAAAAGATCGGCTTGACAGAAAGGTAAAACTTTATTATCAGCATTCAACTTGCTTTTAGGGGTGATTCTTTTTTTTCTTTAGGCAGCCGTCTCTTTATGCTGTTCGTGGAGAAATCAACATGTCTTGTGTTTCTTATATAATTGCTTATCAGCTCTAACTTGGCTTTCTGTTGTGTGAAATGCCTGTAAATTGGACTGGAGCACACAAGCTATGAAAGCCTTGGATATTTACTTTTTTAAGAATTTTATATGTCAGTAGATTAGTTTATGTGGCAATTTGAACTTCTAGGAGAACTAGATTCTGTTATGAGATTTTATGAGAATATTGTGGCCACCTCAAATGAGTACTTCTCTTTTCTCTTTTGCTTTTCTCGAGGTGAAGTATTGGGCCATCTTCATGCATGAAGTCAAAGAACTGCAAATTGAAAGAAGAGGTTTACTTTTAGAATTAATGTCACATGCCATTATGTACCATTCATGCAAAACATTCAGAAGTATGAGAAGGGCACATAGGCCTGCAGCGATCAATGCATATCTCAATTAATTTTAGTACTACTAGATAAACTTTATCTAGTATAAGTAGCATTCCCAACATGGACCAATTTCTGCTTACTTGGCACTCTTGGTAACAGGCTGTTCAGTGTCTTATTCTTGACAAAACTTATGAATACTTTGGTAATTCCTGATTCCTTTTGTTTTCCTAGTTCTCATGTGAGATGTCTGTTTCTACAGGATGTTGATTATGAGGCTACAATGGCTGCAAAAATTATCAATTGCAAAGAAAATTTTCAATCAGGAGAAGGATAAAATACTTGATTCTAGTTCCTTCCTTCAATTCTTTTCGGAGAATGAGGTATATGGAGTCTATATATTGACTTGCTTTTGGCTATTTAGTTGCAGTATACTGTATAAATTGAAATCACATTAGTGTTTTAGAAGCATTCTCTTAATTTGAAGTATTCAGACTGTTATGAAGATTACTTGTATATTATCTTGTTAAGGAAACCACTTGACATGTGATTTTTGGTGAACAGCTTTGGTTGAAACCTTATGCAGCTTTCTGTTTTCTAAGAGACTTCTTTGAAACATCAGACCACACACAATGGGGCCGCTTTTCAGTGTTCTCAAAAGAAAAGGTAATTCAGCTGTGATTTCATTAAGCTCTTATTTAGAAACAATCCAAATCACTCATGGAAATAACTAATTTAGATACTGGATTCTTTTTAGAGGTTACTGTTTTGTAGAATTTTGTTGTGAATATGGGCAACTACATTTTTAATGAGCATTTTATTTCATTTCTTCTGATCACCTGATACATTTTTCATCAGCTCGAGAAGCTTGTTTCAAAGGACAGTCTGCATTATGGAAATTATATGTTTCCACTATTACATTCAATACCACCTACATCTACAGGTAAGTAAAGTTCATTACTACTTTGGATTTTGCTTTTAAGAAGATCATTTCTTAGTTTTGCATTATGGAAAAAATTTTATTTTCAGTTTATTTATTTATTTTTCTAATGGTTGTGATTTGCTCACACTATCCAGCTGTCAGAGGCAGCAACTTATGCAAGGAAGAACAGAGTAGTATTGAAAGGGGATTTGCCAATAGGTGTTGATCGGAATAGTGTAGATACTTGGGTATACCCTAATTTGTTTCGCATGAACACATCTACCGGAGCACCACCAGATTATTTTGATAAGAATGGACAAAATTGGGGGTTCCCAACATATAACTGGGAGGAGATGTCAAAAGATAACTATGCATGGTGGCGAGCTCGTTTAACACAGGTTATTCTGATTATTTCTTTGCTTTTCACTTTATGCTTTTCCATCATTTTATCTTTTCTTATGCACTAGCCTTTTCTCTACTTTTGCAGATGTCAAAATATTTCAGTGCTTACAGAATAGATCATATTTTGGGTTTCTTTAGAATCTGGGAACTCCCTGATCATGCTCTTACTGGTCTAGTAGGAAAATTCCGTCCTTCCATTCCCCTCAGTCAGGTAACATAAGTTCAACTAGAGCAAGCAGTAATGCAAATATTTAGTTGTAGATGACTAAGCAAACAGTTTATCTAGTTAAATAATATATAATTATTATATTCCAAAGAAATGCTAATTATTATTTCTGATTCTGCAATTTTTACTGAAAGAAATACCGCATTTTAGGATGAGCTTGAGATGGAGGGTTTATGGGACTTTAATCGCTTGAGCCGTCCATATCTCCGGCAAGAAATTTTGCAGGTTTCTGCTTAATATATCTATCCTTGGCTTAGCCACAACATTTATCTTTTGCCTTCTTTTCTGCTATGACAGTTGTGTTAATAGCCTTTTGTTTATTTCAGGAAAAATTTGGATCCCTTTGGACTGTTATTGCTTCCACCTTCTTGAATGAATATCAAAAACTCTGCTATGAGGTATTCATCTGTTTTTGCATCTGTTTTTATCTAGCTCATTGTTCTCTAGTCCAGCGGGAATGAGGTAGCATAGAATTCTTGAGATAGGCTTCCAAATGTTAGTCACGTTTCATATTGAGTAATTAATAGCCATTTCACCTACTGGTCTTTTATTATAATGTCTGCAATTTCTAGGGAAGCAACATAAATCTGTTTCCTTTAAGCCAGTCACTAGCAGCAAAAGTGACTGGGGTATGTTTATTGTTAATTTGAATGGTGTGATAAGACCAACGAACTGCAGAACAATTTGTGGTAGAATCACTAGTTGGCTTTATGATTATGCTCAATACCCACCTTGTTGAAGTTTTAAACCGATTAGCCAGCAGTACAGGGATAAAATACCAATAAGCTCATAATTTAATGATTTTCATTGTGGACTGATCAAATGGATGCACATGCTTGTATGTATGAGCTTTCATGGTCCACAAGGTGGATTAATCAGATTCTTTTGTATTTCTGCAATTCTTTTCAAATCTATCCTTTTTTAACAAGTTTGATTTATCCAGTTCAGGGAGGATTGCAACACAGAGAAAAAGATAGTCGAGAAACTAAAGACAAGTCCAGAAAAGCCATTATGGACTGAGAAAGAAGAAAAGATCCGAAAAGATCTCTTTGATCTTCTTCAGGTAGCAATCGGATGATGATTGTCTTCAATTTGTCGAGACAATGGAGAGAATTTAATTTTGTCAATAGCCTCATTTTTTTTGTTCCTTCCCTTTCAGAATATTATTCTTATCAGAGATCCTGAAGATGCTAGGAAATTTTATCCTCGCTTTAACTTGGAAGATACATCAAGTTTCAAAGATTTAGACGAACACAGGTGAATTTTATGAAATTCAACTCATTGCATTTTCACTTTGCCACATTGCAATAAGCTTGTCTTTACTCTTCATTTCTTACTGCAGTAAAAATGTTCTCAAAAGATTGTACTATGACTACTATTTCTGTCGGCAAGAAAATCTTTGGCGTCAAAATGCATTGAAGACTCTTCCTGTTCTCTTGAACTCATCAGATATGTTGGCTTGCGGAGAAGATCTTGGACTCATTCCTGCTTGCGTGCATCCTGTATTCTCTCTTCTTTTTTTACTCCTTTTCACAGTTATCATAGTCCACAAATTACTAAATTATACATCATTATGTTCTGCTTTTCTAGGTCATGCAAGAGCTTGGGTTGATTGGCTTGCGCATTCAAAGAATGCCTAGTGAGCCTGATCTAGAGTTTGGTATTCCTTCTCAGTATAGCTATATGACGGTATATCTCATTACATACCATTGGATTGCTTTTTTTTTTTTTTCCAGCAATTAATTTATATACATTTTCATGACATGATCTTGGTGGGAAAGGTTATCGCAATTACTTTATAATGCCATCTTATATATATGCATTTGTCATATGGCTAGTTCTCAAATAATACGTTAATGGTGAATGCAAATACTTTTACATAATTTGATTGAATACTTACAATGGGAGTTATTGATTCGTTGCTTAGGTTTGTGCACCGTCATGTCATGATTGTTCCACCATGCGCGCATGGTGGGAGGAAGATGAGGAGAGAAGATGGCGATACTATAAGAACGTCATCGGCTCCGATGAAGTACCACCCTCTCATTGCGACCCTGATATAGCACACTTCATTCTTCAGCAGCATTTCGAAGCTCCATCAATGTGGGCAATATTTCCGTTACAGGTATATATACTTAACATTTCACCTCATGTTCTTTGTCGTCCATAGTCATGGATATGAATATATCAGTATGCAGTATGTAAGCTTTTGGATTGAATTGAGACCTGAAAATATCTGTTTGGTTTGCATCTAATAATGCATATATCAAAATACAGAACTTCTCTTAACGTGAGACTAGTTGAAATTCCATTTTGATTTCTCATGTTGGCTGCTTAACCAGGACTTGCTCGCACTTAAAGGAGAATATACAACTCATCCAGCAGCGGAGGAGACGATCAATGACCCTACAAATCCGAAACACTATTGGCGATACCGTAAGTGTGACACTACTCAAAGAATTCTTTAATGTGATTACAAGTGTCTATAATTCTAATTAGATTAACACTTGAACTCAAGAACATAAAAAAAAAATACTAACGCTTGATGAGCCTAATTTTTCATACTTTCTCTGTATTAAGGTGTACATGTGACAGTGGAGTCCTTGTTGAGCGATGAAGATCTAATGATGGCCATTAAAGATCTTGTTACAAGTAGCGGACGGTCATTTCCGATGATCGAAGGGGTTAGCACATCCGACAACAGCAAATTAACTTCAAAATTTCCTCTCAATGGCACTGAAGTGAAAGAAAACACGACGGTTGCTTGATTCATCTTTTAGCTGCTCTCAGCTTACTGAAAGCTGAGTGAAACTAATAATATGGCGGAATGTGTTCGATATGAATAAATCTTATTGTATAAATGCTCGATGCTCGAGCACTTCTTTTCTTGTGATGGAATCTAGCACTTCTTATGTTCTTAACTTTATTGATAAGAAGTGATGAGATTGTTTCCTTGCATTCATTGTGATGATTAAGTTCATTGTGTAGTTGTTGAGTCAAATGTTTGCAATTTGCTTATAATATTAAATAAGTTGCAAGAATATGCATCTGGATTCAATTGTGAAATGAGGCTAAAAAACAAAAATAAAAACAAAATCAACTACGGCAGGGGTATTGGGGTCACTTATATCACTTGACTCAAGGCCCATGCTTGATCCTAATCCAATCAAAAGTAAAAGTTTGATGGGCCAATCCAAGCCCAACTTTCAATTGGATATAAATATCATTTTTAAGTGATGGGCCGGCCCGCGTGATGAATGAGAACTAGGTGAGCTTTTCTAAGTAAATACCTATGTAGTTAGAACCAAACTGGACCACTAAACATGGCAAGGGTAAAGTTCAAGCGTTTAGAAGTTCGACCGTAGTTAAACCATGTTGAACCAAAATTTATTAAATAAAAATAAAGGAATTTTGCATACCTATAAGCTACAGAATTGGGTATTTATGTTTGTGCCTATATAAAAAATCACATTTATTTATCTACCCCATAAACCAAATAAATTAAGTTAACAAATAAATATCAACAGTCAATAATAAAATCATTTGTTTATTAAAGAATTTTTTGACTGTTCATCATTAGAGGTATATTAGTATATAACAAAATTGTTTGTCAATTGTCAGGATATGCAGACAAATGTGATTAACATGGGAATCTAAACTGAACTTTCCATGTGATTCACAGTTCTGTAGAAAATATCCTCATTGATGTTGAAAATAATTGGCAACCACCAAGAATGAAAATAACAACAACAATAACAACAAGAGTTTTCTTACAAAACTATAAATATAATTATTCCAAAATAAAAAAATTACACATACCCTTGTTATGTTTCTCATGTGAGATTCTGCTAAACCTCGGAGTCCAATTAATTACAAATTAATATTATAGGAAAAATAAATTATTATTTTCTTATTTTATTTATTTATTTTTAATAAAATATGAATAAATCATATCAAGGGCATGGACAACTGTAGAATTAATCCTTTACAACTAACAACAAAATCTAGAAAGAATGAAATGAAAAAAAAATTTAGTTAAAGTAAAAAAATCTAAGAAGGGCATAGTATCCCAACAAACTTCAAAATTTTCAAATTGGATCATAATATTGTATGAGAAAATAATTAGTAATTATTAATTTTCTAAAAATGAAATATATCTAAAATATTTATGATAGCATATATATATATATATATATTTTTACAGGGATATCTGCAAAAATTAAAGAATAGTGAAATACTAATAAATATCTTCAATGTTGGCATATTTATAGCACACATCCTTCTTTTTCTTTATTAAAAATAAATAAATATATAAAATTCTTCCCTCTCCATCAATGGGAAGTGGTGTTGTTGGTTTTTGTTTTCTCAATTCTGCTCTTGTTCAACAATATATATATATATATATATATATATTTATGGATTTCAAGAACCACTGAGAATTGATTCCTCTCAAATTTTCAAAAGAAATACTCCACTTGTTCTCAATTCCTTGCTCTCAAATTTTCAGACCCAGGAATGGCAACTTCCCACCTTCCTTGCCCTTGTCATCATCCAGGTGGGCATGGATTTTTGAAGCCAGGGAGGCATAGGTCTTCTTCTTTAGCTGCAAAGTCTCCTTCTTGTGGATTTAGGGTTCTTGCTTCTGGGTCTCCTGAAAAGAGACAACTGGAGGTTGGAATTTTTTAGTTTATTTTTTTGTCTTTGGTTTTTATTTCAATGTTTTTGTGCTGAATTTGATTTGATTGTGGTTTTGTAGATAGTGTATGATCCTGATGGCAGGATTAATAGATTGGCTGATGAAGTGGATAAGAACACTGGGCTTTCCAGATTGACACTCTTCTCTCCTTGCAAGGTGAGGACTTTTTTTTCTTTTTCTTGATTAAAGTTGGGATTTTGGGATTCGTTTTGTGTTCAGTTTGGTGTTTCTTTGTGGTTTGTGGTTTCAGATTAATGTTTTCTTGAGGATAACTAGTAAGAGGGGGGATGGTTATCATGATTTGGCTTCTCTGTTTCATGTGAGTTTATTATCCCTTTTGACCTTGTTTTCGTGAATACAATTGAAATTGATGGAGCATTGGGCAGGTAACTTGAGAACTGTTTTATGTTTTGAGATTGTAAAGCTTGTGATAACTATATTTTGTTTGTCTTCCAGTATGCCTTTGTATTTTACATGGAAAAGTGATCACTAATACAATATGGTTTCAGTATCTTATTGTTAAATTTTTGTATGTTTAATTGGTATTTTCATATTGTTTGTGATGTTATGTTGGTCAATATAGGTGATAAGTTTAGGAGATACAATCAAGTTCTCCTTGTCACCATTGCAGACCAAAGATCGGTTGTCAACTAATGCTCCTGGTGTCCCTCTTGATGAGAAAAATTTGGTGAGCCATGATAATAATTCCTATTTATTTACTGTAATTTTGTCTGATTGAAATCACTTGCTTTATGTTGAGTATGGTCATTTCTCTTGTTGGTTTGCAGATAATCAAAGCACTGAATCTTTACAGAAAGAAGACTGGCAGCGATAACTTCTTCTGGGTAAGTTTGTTATGCTGTGAGTTAGTGTTTTTAGCTTTCAATGTTCTTTTTCCTATTTCTTTCATATGTATTTTCATAATTTTGTTCTTTTATTGTGTATAGATTCATCTTGATAAAAAAGTCCCTACGGGTGCTGGTCTTGGGGGAGGAAGTGGTAATGCTGCGACCGCATTATGGGCCGCTAATCAGTTCAATGGTTGTCTTGTATCTGAGAAGGAGCTTCAAGAATGGTCTAGTGAGATTGGTTCGGATATTCCCTTCTTTTTCTCTCGTGGAGCAGCTTATTGTACTGGTCGCGGTGAGGTATGTGTAGAACAAATTACATTTTCAAATAGATTGACCTGTACTTGACACTTCAAATTCCACAAAGAATAAAAACATCAAGAAGCTACCATTCCCAGATCATCATAATTTGTAGAATATAGTTTTGGTTCTTGCATCTAAAAAGCTTCTGTTAATGCAACCAGTGTCAGTTTGTAACAGTGTTCTCAAGGAGTACACCTAGGCGCTAAGGCACTACGTTTTTTTATATAATAGGTGCCTTAAGCTTATCCAGATGAGGTGCCTTTGAAGAGGCTCACGCTTTTTGCACTTTAGAGTGCCTTTTGCACCTTGAAAAAACACGAAAATGCATGCCTGATTGAAATAGATGGTTGATAATCGGATTTTTATATTTTTTTAGATTGGTTTTTAGGGAAGAACATGTATTTAATGTTGTTTTAGTAAATTAATAAACTCTTAAAAAAAGTGTCAGCTAAACCACCTGTATTCAATTTGTCTTAAGGTTTTAATAAAAATTTCAATAGTTGGAAATTTGATTGTATTTTAAAGTCAACTATTTTCAAGGACTTTAATTAACCAACCACCCATATTTAATTAGGTCTTTTGAATATCATCCATCCAATGGATGATTAGGAGTTAGACCTTAGAACTAATTGCACATTTGATCTTAAAGCATTTTTTTTTTTTGTATATTATATTTTATATTATATATTTACTTGGGTGAGCGGGTGTTATAACTTATAGAGGGTCCTAGCGCCTAAAGTGCACCTTGCACCCCTGACAACACTGGTTTGCAACTTAGCGTATGATTGATTATAGCATCGGCCAAAACTTGCTCACTTTGATGGAAGCTTATCTCCAATGAATGACACCACCGTGTTATTGCAAAGCACATATGTTATTAATATTTTCAGTTGAAAGATAGAAATGCGGTGCTATGTGTGATGGTGTTTCATTTTATCTTTTGTGTTAATTGATTGCTGTCCCACATTGTATTAATATCTCTATGTTGTCTGGGGCAATTTGAAGATCTTGAAGTTATTTATGTGGCAAAGGGCAATAAACTTTCCAATATCATATGTTCCGTGGAGAGTATATCATGTCTATGATATTCAAGATTATTTCATGTAAAATTTATAGACGCAATACTGAATACTTAAAATGCAAATATCTTGCAAATCTTTAGGCCAGAAATGTCTTGATTTGATAAATTCTTTGTATTGATCAATGTTATAGGCAAGAGCCAGTTTGTTCTTTTAACTTCAGAACGATTATTGATTAAGTTCAAATTAGTAGATATAAAGTTACTAGATTACGTCCTCTTGATTCATCGTGTTGCTTTTGTAGAAAGAACCTTTGACAAATCGTCTCCTAATAAGAACTATATTTTTGCCATTCTTTCAGGTGGTTCAAGATATTCAACATTTGTCCTTTGATGTGCCGATGGTCCTTATCAAGCCACAAGAAGCTTGCTCCACTGCCGAAGTCTACAAGGCAACCAAATCAATATTTAACTGTTGTATTATCATCGCTGCTTCGTCCAACATCTAAACTAATTTCTAATCGCCTATGATGCAGCGGCTTCATCTTGATAGAACCAGTTCTGTTGACCCGTTGGCCCTGCTTGAGAACTTAACGCTTAATGGAATAACGCAAGATGCTTTGCATAAATGATCTAGGTTGGTTAATTAAGGACAATACTCGGATATGGTTCTTTATTTTACTCTCCAATTGTGGCTGCTCATTGTTTCTCTATTTTTCAGAGATACCTGCTTTTGAAGTTCTGCCATCTTTGAAAAGGCTAAAGAAACGCATAATGGCGGCCAACCGAGGGCAGTACAGTGCTGTTTTTATGTCAGGAAGGTAACAATGCAAAGCGATTTATTCCTTAATTTGCTCATTTTAGTCTTCGATGTCCGATACAGTGTGGACATTGATATGGTATATATTGGATGTTTGGATGTTTCTATAGTTGATGCAAATTGTAGTTTTCTGATTACAAGCAACGATGACATATTTGCCCTGCTCCCTAATTTCCTGGACATTTTTAGAGAAATAGAAGTCCATAATTGCCCCCAATCTCCGCTATGGGTTGGAGTTGTTTTAAGATCAGTGAATTGGCAAAAACTCATCTCTAGTCATTTATTGATGTGATAGTATCTATTAATCGTCTCACTTCAACTTGTTAAACCTGTGTTATATTTCACCGTGAAGACAAGACAAAAAGCTGTTTATCAAGAACCTTTTTTTTTTTTTGGCACCTAACTGCAAAACTATGCAGTGCCATTGTCTATGTGTTGTTCTAATGACTTGTTAATCATTTTTGAAGTGGAAGCACCATTGTCGGAGTTGGCTCACCGGATCCCCCACAGTTCATCTACGATGAAGATGATTACAAGGAAGTATTCATCTCAGGTACCAGTCCTTCCTAAAAGTTTTCTCTTTGTTCCTACTGCTGTCTTTCATAGGTTATGAACAGATTTTAGTGATAATGAATAAAATTCTTTAACTAAAAAGTTGGTTGATTCGGCATGAGGATTATAGCCTTTTGTGAACTTAACATTTCTTTCTATTGATGATCACAGAAGCTAACTTCTTAACTCGGCAAGAGGGTAAGTGGTACACTGAACTCCCCGCGGCACCTAGTTCATACAGCAAAGAAGATGTGATAACAGGCACCAGTTGCAGCTAAGTAATGAACTTGTGAATGTATCCTATTGATAAAATGTTTTAATTTTTCCATAGAAATTTTTCGATTCAGCTCAATATCATGTTGTTGATTTTGTAATCCTATCTTTTTAGTGTTTGTAAACAACCTACACAGAGAAAACATGCATGAGATAATGAGAAGAGTCTCACATTATCAGATGCACCATGCAATCATCAAGTGAGACCATTTTTTTTTTCTCCCTCTCTCAACCATCCAACAACATTTAAAAAGAAACACCAAATTCAATCATGTCCATTATATCAAGCTTTCCAAGTCGCCCCCAGTTCCTGCAGGGAAGGGGATGTAACAAACTGTCTGGGTACCCTAAAAAGGTCCTTCCCTGCAAATGGGGAGGTCCATTCATGAGACCCAACACCAACAGTGGCTGAGGGATCAACCAGGAAACCATTGGCATCTTGTAAACCAACAAAGTTCAGACTGGACCGTGAAGGCTTGACACCAACAGATGGAGACCGGATGGTGGATGCCCTCTCGGTTTTCAGTTGTATTGGGTCCAGGCTCCAGTCTATAGATGCGTAGTCGATGTGTGACACTGAGCGACCAGTACTCCAGTCTACCGGTGATGATGAACCTGAAGATCCTGAAGAGCCCCAACCAGTGAATAATCCCAGGGATGATGGCATTGCGAGCGAGGTTGATGATGCTGATGCTGATGTTCCTGTTGTACTCCGCGCACCAACCCGCCCTGTTCCACCAGACTCTACAGGATTTAAAATAAGAGGTTGGAAACCACTCTGCGGGTAATACGGCTGACCACCGGTACCATTTGCACTTAATTTGGACAAGTTATGTTGTCCCCCGCCGCCACCATTTGCCATCATCTCTAAACCAGAGCTGTCATTTGGATGCCATCCTGAGGAAACAGGAATACAACCACCATTCATGCCAAGACCAACTAGCGGTAGACCCTGCTTGCCATTCATAGATTGTGGGCGTTGCATCACTATGACAGGTTCTCTTAGTGTTCCTGTCTGCGCTGTTGTCTTCACTTCATTTCCCAACATTGCAAACCTTGCTTCTGATTTCACCGGTGGTACAGCAACCTGCAAAGGAGATGCTAATGAATAGGAGACAGATGGGCTCGCACTTGTGCTTGGCCATCTCTTCTCTAGGGCAGCTGCAACCTGAGATCTCGCCCAATCTGGTTTTGCTTGTATCCTTCTTAATGCTTGCAAGGACTGCAAATTCCTATTCGCCACCTCTTCAGGCATGGAACTCAGGGGAACTGCTTTTGTGTAGTTGAAATCTCTCTCGTCTCTTCTCTGCTGCTGATTGCTAGCTGGAGCAGCACCTTTTACGGGGGTTCGAGCAGAAGGGTTTTGAGTGGATGCTGCGACTTTGTTTACGGACCCATTGGCGGAAGCAACTCCACCCAGGTCTTCCGTCTTTACTGGTGCTCCTGCTGTGGATTCTTGCTTCTGCGACTGCAACTTCAGATATTCTACAGCATTTTCTAAGTGCCCGTCGCATGCAACAACTGCCCTTTCCACTTCCTGCTTTGTGCACTTGAACCGTACCTCCATTTCTGCCATCCTCGCAAGCTCATCAGCAATATCTATCTTTAAGTTCTCAGTAACATTTGCTGTAACTTGTGACTTGCCTTCTTCACATCCTTCAAAAAGCCAAGCCACAGACTGCTCGAGACGGCCTTCATTGAGAATGAGTGCCATGGTTGCCCGTTCACATGGAAAGCCCATGCTTACCAATTGCTGTGCCAGAGCCCCCAGCTTTCTGGACATAAGGAAATTATTGCACCGCTCATGCAGCTCTTGTGCACGTCTTTCTCTTTGACGCTGGTGTTTCTTTTCATTCTTTTGGCGAATCTTATCCCGCTTATCTGCATCAGCACCAGGTATAGAATCTGTACGAGGTGGAGGGGTCAGCGCTGCCTTATCCTTCTGATCTTCTGACTCACCTGAGCAGCTGCCATTGTTGGACAAGGAGTCAAATTCAGCTGTGGTACCAAATGAACTTCCAGAATGGTCTTCTGTCTCATCTATGGTCCTGAACCTGCCATTGTTTTGAGGTGATGGCACAGAGGCAGGCGGGGCCATTTCCAGAGAGTGGAATGTACCCGAAATCGGATTGTAAGCACTTGCTGGAATGCCATTTCCATTGGAAGGTGAAGGCGATGCTTTTGAAGGCACCTTTGACTGTTCCTTGGCTGCTCTTGCAGCTGGCTTAGACTTAGATTTTGATGCTGGTGACATTTCTACATGAAGAGAACAAAATCAATATCGAGAACAACAAACAGACAGAGCTAATACATGTAAGTGGGAAGAAGTGAATCAAGACTATCATGACAAACATTCCAGACTCACAATAAGAAGCAGGATTATGTTTATTAAAAAAAAATAGTGGCCTCAGACAAGCAATCTACTTTTACTCTTGTTTGACAATGCTATTAGACATGAATGTCTTGCAACAATCACAAAGCTAAAATAAATCAAGCATTTAAAACACTATCCTCATCCACAGGGATAATAAATACAGAAATTACGGCACTTCAATGCCAGCGGCTTTCACAAACACAAAACATCAAAGCACTAAAACGCATGATGAAGTGCAAAACCCAAGAAAAACACATAACCAGTTCTTCCATATAGTCAATGATAAATAGCAAAAAATTCAAACCAAAGTAAACAGGAAATAATGATCCCAATAAAAGCAACAGAATCCAAAAGGACCAAAACCTGCGTCAGCAATGCATAATCCAATCTTGCATCATGTCAGATCAGCAAATCACACACAATGAACTTCTTAATGACTTAAGAAACCACCCACAGATAGTTATACTCAAGGCAAATGCTTTATTGATAATAAAGGACAAAATTCGGATAGATCGTTTCTTAACTAGCTTGTTATATGAACTAGAAATACCAATTTAGTTTCACCGAATAGAAGCACCAGTCGTGATATCGTAAAGGATGATTTAACATTATTCAAAAATTAAGAACTCAAAATAGAAATTGTTAACTACATGAATGGCATAAACAACTGCCGCACGTTAGCTCTGCGTATATCCAGTAATCAAGGGCTAAGCATGAAATTAAGTTTATGCAGTGAAGTGAAAGAAATTGAACAAATCTCAGACATAATGAAAACATAATCCTGCTTTCAGTGCTCACATTACCATGACAAAATACCAATGAGCTATAGGGCCGTATTATACTCCCAAATCAAACAATGGCATATGCATTTATCTATTGAGCTCCAGCTATTCTTCACATCTCATCAATTGTCAAAATCCCTAATAAATGGAAGATTTAAAAAAAAATGTTCTGCTGACATATGGTTCACAAACATTTCCGCATTAGATTCCAAAACACAAACAAAGGAAATGCTTATACTCTGACCTAAAGCGAACTCCAATAAAGTTTGTATATACATCTGTGAATAGATTCTACAAACTGATGAGATGAAACTTGGGCTAGATTCCTGTAAGAAACATCTAGCTCTTCTCAATCATGAACAGCACAAAAGAAACACATGATTTCCACTTGAATTTCTACATCCCTAACAATCTCCAGAAGTATTCACGAAGTCAGTTGTCATATAAAATGCGAACGTTAAAAACCAGAAATGCTAAACTTTAACCTTAACATAATCCAACTACAATGAATTTTGATCAATTTTAATATAAAAACCCTAGAGATCACAAATCAGAAGCTCGTTTATTACATATAATTCCTTCCTGAATCCAATAACCTAAAAGGGCATAATTTTTCACACATTTCAAATCCCTATCCACATAACTAACACTAATTTTTATTGAAGTTGAAAATGAGGGGAAAAATCTATAAGTCGTGAATCAAAATTTTTAAAAAATAAAAAATAAAAGAAAAATGTTTATAATCCCCATCCTATAAACCAAACCAAATCGTATAAATAAATCTGCACCGTTTTTTCAACAAATCTACATCCCATATGTGGCAAGAGAACAACATCAAATCCAGTGTAACCCATTCTCCTCACAATCCGGAAACCAATCAAGATTTCTCCACCAAACATAAACAAATAAAAAAATCCCAAAAATCTACAAGAAAAAAAAAATCCAAAAAACCTAACAACTGCTCAACATACTCAAATTAGATCAAAACCATCAGCACAGCACAACAAAGACTAACAGATCATCCACAGAACGCACGAATCGAAGCATCAATCCAAGAAAACAGAAGAGATCGAGTACAAATCGCGGAAACGAATGAATCAGGGATTGAGGGCACAAATGCTCACCTGAGGGCAGCTGAGAAGGGTCGATCGGCAGATCTCCGAACGGCGGTTGAATCGTATGGGGAAAGGATTAGGGTTTTGTGGGGAGATTGGGGGCGTCGTCGCTCTTCTCCTCTCTCGCTTTCGATCCCTCTCTCTCTCTCTCTCTTTCTCTCTCTTCGTGCCCGAAAATGGGATTCAATCCCGATTTATGGCGACTCTCAAGTCCGTTGTTCTTGATTGAGAACTATAGTGAATGAACCGTACGATAGGACTACGTAGATCACCGTTAGATTACATTGAGATTAAAATAGAACGGATCTCGAGATTAATGAACGGTAAATATGGAGGAAATGGATTGAGTCTGGGAAGAGGGTTGATGTTTGGTGATGTTGTAATTATGTTTTTAACCTAAAAAGCTTGTAACTCAATGAGAAGCGCATGTTTTTTTTTCTTTTTTCAAAAAATTAATTAATTATAGTGTTTTAAAAAATTTACTTTTGAGTGTAAATGGATTTACATGTGTATAAAAATAATACTATGGAATTTTGTAAAATTGGGGTATACCTATGGACTAGAGGGTTGAAAGAAATTACCCTCTCTACCGGGTCTGTTTTTTACTTGTCACATTTTAAAGTTTTTTTTTATTATTTTATTTAACTATTTCCAAAATTTATAAAATATTTAATATTAGTTTTTCAAATTTATCGTGTAATTTTATAATTTTTAATAAATAATATTTAATTACATATTTTAAATAAAGATGATTTTAGAAAATTAATATAATTTTTTTATAAATTTTAGATTATCAACTAATTTCAACTGATTTTTTTAATCAGTGTAAATTAGTTAAAATAAACAAGTGAAAAAACTTGAGGAAATAATAATTTAGAGTTTTTTTACATGAATAATGTTTGAAATAAAAAAATTAGAAGAAGTTCATAAAGTTTGAATTAATTCTCTATTTATTTTATTATTATTATTATTGTTTTTTTTTTCTCACTTTTCTTTCAAGGAATCTCTCAAAGTCAATATTAAAAATTAACCTCAAATAATAATAAAAGCAAAGAAGACCCTTTTTTCCCTAAAAAAAAATCAACAAAACATAAAAATAAAAATAAAAATAGTGTTGGTTCACAATTTTATTACTTCATTGGGTTATGACCAAACCTTAACCGCATTTGTTTGGGCCCTGATTATATATATATATATATATATATATATATATATGTTAAGTTTGTAATTAAATGTTGGATAATTTATTGTAATAATTGAAGTTAGTCCTTAATAAAGTGATTTGACAAAAATAGGTTTGTCACATGATAGGATAGGCTGTGTACCTAGGGGGTTTTGTGTCAATCCCAACTACTTGAAAATGTTGCGTTAAACCTTAAAAAGAAAAATTATTAACTATTATATATATATATTAAGAAATGATAGTATGAAACAGTAATTAAATTATTACTTTTTATATATTAAAACACTATAGTTAAATTTTAGGAGATCACACAAGAAATCTTAAAACAATATAAATTATTTTTTATATATTATTAGACAATAATGGATAGTTAAACTTACTTAATGGTATGGGTGCTATTTCATTAATTTAGAGGGGCATATATGTATATATATACAATTAAGTTTAACTATTTACATAATAATTTTATATTCAATAAATATGTTATTCATATAATTTTTCAGAATTTTTTTTTTTATAAAAGAATAAAGGTTAAGTTTTAAGCATCTTAGTGAGTACAATAATTTGGTTAACCACCATCCTAGTACATATATAAGAAATTTGATTTTATAGGATCTAAATCATAGAAAAACATTTTACAAGGTTAGATATGTAATTTCAACATTTTTAGGGTTATATATATAATTTAGTTTTCAATAAATTTATACATTTTGTTTTGATTATCTAACTTGGTGTTTGATTAGAATTCGTTTTCTATTTTTCAATGCATATTTTTTTATGAAATAAATGTGGATAAACCACAACTTTATTGAATAAAAAGCAATAGAAACAAAAGATAGATCCTCTCACCATAAGTGAGGAAGAGAACTAAGAACAACAAGGAAATAAAAGTACAAAGATGAAAACTGGGAAGGCGGAAGCGACCCTCTGCTCCCTCAGGCCTGCCCAAACTAGCAGAAGGAACAACTACTCCTGCGCAGGATCAGAGTTGGAATCGCCAGCTTGATTTGAGACTCTAGCTCCTAAGAAATTGAGTGGGCGCTTAATTTTCTGGGATGCTTCATTAAAAGTTGACTGTTGACTATCAACAGCTGTTGAGAACCAAGAAAGAAGCATGTTAGCAGTTTTAATAAAAATATTGTGAAGTTATAAGCAGTCAAATGGAAAATATGAGTATTTTGTTCAATCGTTCAATCTAAATATTCCACAAGATTGCACGGGAGGTGAGGTGCCAGAGAATTCGGTGTTGAGGGATGAGAGATGGTATCCAAGTAGTCCACAGTGTGGGAATTAAATGTGGAAAGGAGTTGGAGCCTAAGACTTGTGAGAAAAATGCCCAGAGTCGAATGGAGAAATCACATTCAAGAAAAAGATGATTAAGATTCTCGGAGGCTTTGTGACATAGAACACAAGTATCTGTGGAGTTTTGAATATTGCACCCTTTTTTGAAAAGATTTGTAAGAGTGAGAATTTTATCTTCCCCTGCAAGCCAGCAAAAGAGAGTTATTTTGCTAGGGCAACGGATTTTCCAGAATTGAGAGTAATGTGGGCTGCGCATTCCGCCATCGATAAGGAATTTATAAAAGGATTTGACTGTGAAGTTTCCATTTTTTTTCCAATGCACAGGAGTAGATATCTTCCTGGTTAGAAGAACAATTAGGAATGATCTCTAAAAGAGAGGATAACGTATTAGGGGAAGCAGAGTGAAAGAGAATCTCTGGATTATTAATATGTTAGATGAATTGTCTGATATTTATCCAAGGAGAAGTACAATCAGAGAAAAGTGTTGGGCAGAGATCTTTGAGCAATTGTCCAGTATGCCATCGGTCAAACCAAAAGAATGTATTAGAACCACTTCTGATAGTTTTGATTATGCACGATCGAAAAGGTAGTAATGTGGAAATCACTCCCGCCCAAAAGAAAGATTTATTTCTAGGTGGGTTATGGAATAAGATTCTGTTTGGGCTTCTAATTAAGTAATTAGCTTGAATGATTTTAGCCCAACCACTATCTGGATTGCAAGATAATTTCCACCACCACTTCCCAAGTAAAGCTTTGTTAAATTCCTGAAGATTGAGAATTCGCCAGCCCCCCATGTCACGGGGCCTGGAGATTCTATTCCAGGCAACCAATCTGATTCCTTTGGTACCCAGGTCAGGGCCTTTCTATAGGAAATCTCTTCGAATTTGATCAATATTTTTGATTACCCAGGTAGGAAGTTTGAAGACCGACATCCAATAAACTGGAACCGTTGAGAGCACAGAATTAATGAGAGTTAAGCGGACACCAAGGGATAAATAATTTGCTTTCCAAGGGGTGAGCCTAGATCGGACCATTCCAATGAGCTTTGCCCAGTCTATACGTCTTGGTCGTATTCCGGAGAGAGGAATCCCTAAATAAGTGATTGGCAAACAGTTTCTAGAGCAGTTTAAAATTCTGGCGGAAGCGTAATGTGGTTGGAAGCCATAATGTGTAGAATACAAACAGTTTTTCGAATAATTGATGGAAAGACCAGAAGATCCCTCAAAAAGATAAAGAATTAATTTGATGATTTGAAGATCTTCTTGTCCTCCAGCTGAGAAGATTAAGAGGTCATCTGCATATTGTAAGTGACAAATGTTGATCAAATCATCCAAGGGAACACCCACTAACACTTTGGATCTAAGTGCATGGGAGAACATAGCACTTAGAGCATCTGCAGCAAGAGCGAAAAGTAGAGGAGATAAAGGATCACCTTGTCTCAGACCTCTTTTACATCTAATGTATCCTTGAGTGGTTCCGTTAATGATGAACTGGGTCTTGGCAGTACTAAGAATAGTATGAACCTAGAAAAGCCATCTAGTTCCAAAACCTTTAGCAGCAAGGACATCAAGGAGAAAGTTCCAATCTAAGAAGTCAAAAGCTTTTGCAAAATCCACTTTGAAAACATAACCGAGTATTTTATGCTTTTGCAAATTGAAGATTATTTCTTAGGCACCAATAATATTATCCGCAATGCATCTACCTTTAATAAAACCAGATTGTGAATCATCCACGAGATTACTAATCACAGTGCTTAACCGGGAAGCAAGAATCTTTGAGATAATTTTACAGGTGGAATTGATTAGGCTTATAGGGCGATAGTTCGAAACATCTCCTGGCGCATTATTTTTTGCAATAAGTGCAATATGGATCCAATTTAGGCGCTCAAAGTGATTGTGCCCTCATAAAAGTCTTCACATAATTTAACTAAAGAGTCATGAAGGGTGGTCCAGTGTCTCTGAAAGAAGAAAATGGAAAAGCCATCTGGACCTGGAGCTTTATCAGAATTTAGATAAAAAACTGCTTGTTTAATTTCCTCGATAGTGAAGGGTGAATCAAGCTGAGAGAGATCTACTCTTTCCTTATAATAAAAAAGATACTGCTAGTCAAGTAGAAATCTATTAGGAATAGAAATGCCAAAAAGGGAATGGAAATGATCATTGAAGATCCTACCAATTTGCTTATTTTCATCAATCCATTGTCTATTATGACATATACGAGGAATATGATTTTTGTTTCTCCTTCCATTTGCTACTTGATGAAAAAATTTTGTATTAGAGTCACCTTCTCTGAGCCAAGTAATTCTAGATCTCTGTTTCCAGTAGATTTCTTCCTGATTTAAAATAGTGTAAAGTTCAATACGAATTTGGGAGAGCCAATTGGATTCATCCTCAAAAAGAGATCTACTTTCACCAATGATATCAAGGGAGTTTAATTCTGTGAGTAGACTATTTTAAGAAGTTTTGAGGCTTCAGAGGTGTTCTTGGACCAAGAGCGAAGATTGGATTTCAAATGAGCAAGCTTTTTGGAAAAGATAAAAGCTCCACAACCAATAGGATTAATTTTCATCCACCAATCTTGTATTAGAATTTCTAATTGAGAGTTGGTGTACCAGAATTTCTCAAATCTAAAGATTCGGGAATGCTAAAGGTGATCTCCAAAATCAAGACAAATAGGAGAGTGGTCAGTTCCAAATCTGTGAAAAACGTATTGAGTAGTTCTGGGATATAGAGAAGACCAATTATGGGAATAAAAAAAATCTATCTAATCGAATCCAGATTGGGTCAGATTGACCATTAGTCCAGGTAAATCTTCTCCCACTAATAGGGGGATCAATAAGGTCAAGATCACTTAAGATATTTTGGGAAATAGAGATGTCCCTTGGATTGAAAATTCCATTGTTTTTGTCATCTATTGTGAACACTGTGTTGAAATCTCCGCAAATTACCCAAGGGGTAGAGATGAGATTTCGTAAGTGATGAAGTTCATTCCAAAATTCAGGTCTAATGGATCTAGAATTTGGGTCATAAACACTGGTGCAAACCCAGAAATGATTGTTTGCCCGGTTAGTAAATCCAATGGAAATAGAGAAGGATCCCTTGTGAAATAAAGTTCCAAGGACAAGAGTGCTATCCCAAGCAATAATAATGCCACCAGCAGTACCTACTGCTGGCAAGTAATCAAAGGTATCAATGTGCCTGCCTCCTATCAATCTCCAATACGAGCTATGAAGATCATGAAGTTTAGATTCTTGAAAACAAACAACATCAGCATGTGAATTTAAAATGACATCTTTAACTAAATGGCATTTTGAGGGTTTTCCAAGACCTCTAACATTCCAGTTTAAAATTTTCATTGATAAACAAGTAAAAGATCTAGGAGTTTGATCTCGAGGGAGATCCAGGAGTTTTAGCATCCTTGGAGGCTCTTTCCTTTTCAAGAGAACGAATTTTATCTAGGCATTTAGTTTTATGAGTAGGAGATCCTAGAAATTTAATGCCACAAGATTTGCTATAATTAATAAGTTGCGCATCAGTCCAAGAAGAAAATACTAAATTAATAAGGTTAGGCATACCTTCTCTTGGATCTTCAGTTATTTTCTTCTTAGAGGATCGAGGGGGAAGAGGAACAAACCTTGCTTCTTCATTCCAATGTCCAGAGGGTTTCTTGGGCCTATCACTTATTCTAATTTGCTTTGGAGCAGTAGGATGAAGTGTTGGATTATTTCCCAAGGTTATAGTTTCTTCATGTTCAGTTTCAGCTTTAGAATTATTTGACATAGTAATTGGAATAGAATTATTCAATTGCACATCTCCCAATCTACAACTGAATGTGGATTATGTTCGAATTGATTGAGATTACCTTCTTCAAGAAAAGTGGCATCATCTGCCAAATCATTCTCAAGAATGTCCTCATCAGCACCCCAGTCAAGAAGTTCTTCATCAGTGGGAACATCTGATGGAACATTCTGGGGTGAGGGATCTTCAGAGTAGAATTTATCAGAATTGATACATGGGATCAATGTCCAACCCCCATGGATGAAGATCCATTTATATCCATCTGGAATTGGGATTGATGAGGGAAAAAGTTTCAGGTGTGATGGTAAATTACCCTGCAAAGAGTAGGATGCCTTCCCTGTAATAGAGTGTCTGTAATTGATACATTAGGATCTGTGGGTACTTCCTTAGATGAAGAGTAGGATGCCTTCCCTGTAATAGAGTGTCTAGTATCAGATACAGGTTTTCTTGTATTGAGAGAATCCAAGTTAGAAGAATTAAGGTGCTTATCATGAAGTGATGGATCCTTGGTAGATAGAGAGAGATCAAATTCTGAGGAATGCTTATCATGAGGCAGAAAAGCATCATCAGTTGAGATATTAGGTTTGTGATTATCTCGAGGCAAGCTCTCCAAGAGGGAAGAGGAGATGGGAGTGATTGAAGGTTTATTATCTCGAGGCATCTGATCAACGTTCATCAGTGAGATGGAATCAGAAGTCTGATCTCGAGAAGGGATTTTATCAGATATAATCTTATCTCGAGGCATGATCAGAGAATCACATGTGAGAGCATTGTTTGAATTATTGTAGGAATCTTGAGAGTTATGATCTCGAGGCAGGAGGGACGAATGCATGGTGCCAAAAGTGATTTCAAAATTCCCATCTCGAGGCTAAGCAACGGCCAAGGAACGGCCAGCCTTTACGTTGCCACTGCATGGCAACAATAATTCTTCTTCCTCTGATTTCTCGCAGGAAACTGACGGAATCTCAGAAGATCCAGCCAACGGCCGATCAACGGGAGGAAGGGGATCATTTCCTTGAGGTCCAGTGATATCAATCCTCATCGAGTGGCCGAGATCGGAGCTACGCTCAATAGTCTCGGCGGGATTATCGTCAACGAGAGATTGAATAATGGGTTCTTTACCTTTGGAGGCCTTAGGAACGAGATGAGTACTGCGACGAGGTGGATCTTGAGGGTTCTGAGAGCGACGGGTGGGTCTGAAGGATTCAGAGAATTCTGAGGATGATTCTGGATCACCGAACCTTGCACGACCTTAAAGCGAATAACATGGACTCCGTCATCTTCCAGTTTAACTAAAAAGCTCCTAACACCGACGTCCACCGTGATCTCCAAAAGAAAACTGGTCGAGGAATTAAGTTTGACCAGTGCTCTTAGATGCTCAAGAGTAATGTGTTCTTTCTTTTGAACATAAATTAGATCACCGATCGGTCTGAGAACCTCGACAATAAAATCCCAATTCCAGCAATGGAGAGGGAGGTTGGAAATTCTGATCCAGTTGTAATTCCCAGCAGCGATCGCATGTGACCCAAACTCGGCAGTCCAATGGGAGAGACTAAGTTTACAAGGTCCATGAGAAGAAGTCAGAGGTAGCCGGCTTCTCTTAACCACCATTGCAGCGTCTCTAGCAGAGGTCATGGTGAGAATGAAATCATTGTTAAAAGGAGTGATATGCTCACAAAGACTAGTGTCCAAGCATTGAGAAAGAGAGGTATGAAGAGATCGGACACTAGCATTACCAGATAAAACCCTAATAATCACCATTTTTTTGAGGTCTTCTTTGGATTTTAGAATGGCTTCAGTGATGGGTAAGGAGACACGAAGAGATGTAGGTGAGGATCGAACGGGCACTCGAAGAAGGGGTCTAAGTTCATTAGAGTTGTTCGGAGAGGGATGTTTGGATCTGATTCTGGCTTTTTTATTATCAGGACGATGCGGAGGAGTGCGCAGTGGACATCGAATTGCAAAGTGGCCCACACCAGAACATCTCTTACAAGTGAGTTGATGACTACATTCTTCAATCCTGTGCCCAGGTCTCAAGCATTTTTTTGCGAGATCACGAGATCGCGATCGACCACGCTTCAGAGATGGTTGGTCTGAAGGATGGTTGATTTCAGGTGAAGGCGGAGTGCGAACCACTTCAGCGAAGATGACTCCCTCCCTCACCAGAGAAGCTTTTGATTCTGGCTTAAGAGGAAAAGAAAGATGAGAAGGCCTGGAAAAAGAGGTATAAGAACCGGAACCCCTTCTTGTTCTACCGCGAAAACTTCCACGAGCTCCGCCGCGAGAGTGTTGGAAACCATCAAGACCATCGTTGGGGCCACCGAGACCTTCACGGGAGCTACCAAGAAACCTCATCCTAAGGAGGACTACCATTCACAGGAAGAGCTCCGCCAACCTTCACGGGAGCCACCTATTTTTTTTGAAAATATAATAACCTTATTTGCTATCAAAACTGTTTTTTAACAAACTAATAGTAATGATTTTTTTTTTTCAAATAACTATGAATATAAAAAAATATAAAATTTTTTTCATTAAAATTTAGTTTGCAATGAAAATAATATAATAATGAGGTTCACAATATTCAGTTGGTAAATGAGGTTTAAATCTAATTCGGTGTTAAATATGATAATATAAAATTGAGTAGAGTAAAATATGCATAATGATCCATAATATTATCATTTAAATCTATATGAGTTCTAATTAATATTTTGAATAATAATGGAAAAAATATGGAAAAATCAATGAGTCCCATCATGTAAATAATGAGCCCAAGACCATGTACATAGAGAATTGGAAATATCGTAGTGATTTTTTCAAACATATCGTTTTCATATTATTGCCATTATTCTTTAGTTGCTATAATTATTATTAAGGTACTTACGGGTCCTCATTTTTAGTATTAGTTGTATAATTAATACTTGTATAAATGTCATATCTTGTCAATTTTTCTAACGTATTCAAATCATATGTTTAAGACTTTATAATCAGAAATATTCTTTTTCAAAATTTATCCATATACTTGATGGAAATAGAATAGGAAATTTGTAAAAATATTATAAATAGTTATATATATATGGATGCAGTGGCGAACCCATGAATTTAGTTCAGTTTGGGCTTAAATAAAAGTCAATATTCTCATATTCATCACCTTTTAATTTTTCGACATTCTTAGCCCAACCATAGCCTCTCCTCAGTCCAACCATGACTAGTGGCAAAACTATAACTCATCGGTAAAGAGTTTAAAATCAACTACTATCATTGTAAAGGATGTTTTGAACAATTTCTCAAATTTTATTAAACTTTAAAATTTTAGTAAGTTTTAAATAACAAAAAATTTTCATTACTAAAATTTTTTACATTTACTCATGCCACATTATCAATTTAATTTTTTCTTAGTTATTAAAAAAATTATAAAGTTTAGAACATTGTTTTTTTAATAACTTTTAAAATTCCCACAATGTTTTAAAAAAAAAAAACTTGTTTTTAATTACTTAAATTGCAAACTCTTGGATTTGAAGTGGTTTCTATCATCCAACTCCTACAAACCACTTAAACACATGCCCATTATATATTGGCTAAATGCAAACAAAATATTATTAAACATTAATATTTATATAAAAAATTTTAAGCTTACTTTTCATGGGACACAGTTTTTTAAAGATTTTTTGGTCAATCAATCCGGGCTGCTATCCATGTGGGTTAGCCCCTGTATGGATGGATATGAACAAGTTACATCACAGACTTACACAAAGAAAAACAAATCATTAACATAAAAAATTATATATAGTGGAAATTGCCAAAAAACCCTCTAAGTTTGTAAAATTGCCAAAAACACCCCGTTAGTTTTGCAATCCCTAAAAACCCCCTCCTTTTAAACTCTATGTTTTTCAAACCCCCAAAAGCGCATAGCGGATGTGAGCGGAGTGAGTTTTCAAATTTTATGGGACGAAAATGCTCTTGCGTAGGGGAGTACGTGGTTGCGACCATCTCGGCGGTTTGAGAGAAAGTGGGGTGGTTTTCAGTAGGAGTAACCCGAGGCAATTTATTGGAGCCCAGTTTACTTGCTTTTTTCTCGACTCGCGTCTTGACTTTTTCCATTTCAATTTGTCTCGAAGTTGTCTCTCAGTGAAAGCCTCTGTAATTCTGACTTTTCCACTTTCACGGTATCTCGAAGGAGAAGTCCCCAGTGACTAGTTGGCATTTCATCGGTTCTGCAATCTAAGGTATTGAGTATGGTTTTATGTTAAGCTGTTTTGTTACAAAGAAAGATTTTTTTCGGTTTTTGTTTTTGTGCTCTGTTTTTTTGTTGGAAGATATTGAAGTCGTAGGGAGATTTCTAGTTGGGGTTTTTGTTAGTCTGCAGGGAGATTTCTCTGCTAGGGTTTTGTTTTGCATTTTCGTCTGTATACACTATCGAAATAGTTTTATCAATTGTTATGATTTGTGTAATATTTATAATGTACATTTCCCCTTTCGTTTGATATGGTTGCACTTTTACAAATGAGGTTGACGTTTAAGAAATAAGATGTTACAGTTTAAATTTTGTTGTCTCTGTTTAAGTATTCTCGTCTCTGTTTAATAAACTGGGTCTCTGTTTAACATTGATATCTCTATTTAATAAGCGAGAGGTTCTGGTTTAAAACCTTATATTTCAGCTTAAACTTTTTGTGAATCTTTGCGTGTTGAATATGTTGTTGTTATCGCGAGGGCTTGTGATTATGGCGGTCGACCCTAGTTAATGGGCGATGATATTTGACAGCAGTGGTGGAGACCTTAGGTGAATTGAAGATAACATGACCCCTCGACCTTTGGGAGATTATTTGAAGGACACCGTTTGCAGCGTTCACTGAGCTAGAAGCTATATACCACGAGAGGGCCCTTCTTCATTCTCTTTTGCACAGGTACGATGGTCGCACCAATAAATTCGGGGATCGGGGAAAACTGCTTTGAGTTTCGAGACCTCAAGATGTGGCCCTCATTCTTGAGTGCTGCGTTGCGATGGCGGCAGCGATCGTCTTTCGGAAGAAGAAAAACCCGGTCGACGTTCGAAGGGAGGTATCTATCAAAAACCTACGAGAGCCAGGAGACTCCATCAGCGACACTACTGGGTGCAGACTTGTTCGACGGAGGGAGAAGAAGATAATTTTGTCAAACTCACGATGGTGTACCTCGTGGAGTGCAGTCCTCTTCCCAAATACATCATGCTCGTTTCCGAACTGGATAGTTGATTATGTCGATGATCTACCGGCCGTGGGGCGATATGCGTGGTAGCGAGCGGCCACGAGTGGCTTATGGAGGATATTCCACAAGTAGCCGCTCGAGTCGCAAGATAGATCTTGCGGGAAGAGACCCGACACGGGGAGTGCGATAAGGGTTGCTCGGTCGCGATTAACGTGCGGTTTTAGAGGTGGCCGGAGCAGGGGAAGAAAGTCCGTTTCGGCGAGATCCCAAGGATCTTTGTGCTACGGTGAAAGTACTTCAGGAAGCAGCGGCCAGTGAAACCCGACTTGTCGTCGCTCGATGGAAAAGAGGTAATAAATCATGGACGATGTTTAACATAAGTCTTTAATGTTTAAACATATTATTTAGCGTTTAACTTTAGTATTTACCGTTTTAAAAACTTATTCATATTGGTTTTAAATATTTTGTTCTCCGTTTAAAATATATTCTATAACGTTTAAATATATAAACACTCTGTTTTAAATATAGTTTTTATAGTTTAAAATGAATGATTTATTTGAAAATTGTTTGGTTTTACATATGTTAGTTTTTATGGTGGTTCAGGTGAATCTTTGAAGAAGAAATATTTATTGGGGCCAACTGACGGATGGATGTTATTGCTCCGGAACCACTTGCTCGAAGGCAGGATGAGAGAGTCGCCTCTATCGTGCTGGCGCTCGATCTTTGTTCTCCTACTTCCGACCCTGCACGCACGCATTCCTCGGCCGGAGAAGCCCTCCCCCTACCCCGGCGATTGGAATAACCCCCTACCACGACAGCGGCGGTCCCCGATTATGGCGGCCCCCGGACCATGGCAGCCCCTCCGGCCGTGGCGGCCTACGGTGACATTAGGCGAAGATGTCACGCAACTTTTATCTTGAGTGTGCGGATATTGATGACGAGGTTTCCTCGGCTTATCGCTCGTGTTGAGGCTGTTTGGAAGGGCGTTCCGATCGACTTTGCCATCCCTCAAAAATTGAAGCACCGGGACGAGCAGGCGTGAAATTTACGAGCGATAACATCATTGGGAGGGCCATTCCAAGACGGCCACATTCGAAAAGACTTGCGAAAAAGAGGAGAACAATACTGCCTCTGTCTCCACCGTTGGCTGACAATAAAACAATAGCAACACCATCTGCGGCTGATGTTGTTCTTGAGTGCATCGCCGATTGATGACATAGCCATGAGCGGTGGAGGACATCGTGAGATGATGTGGCCGTTACTGCATGGTTGAGAAAGGTCGTTAACTCTCTTCTTAATGAAATACCCGGACACGGTGGAACCCAGTTTGCCGAGATGCGGCATCAAGATGGACACGATCACGATGAACAAGAACAAGCTAAGGGTGTGTCTCCTAATGATCTTTGTTAGTCGTGGCCACGGTTGAGAAAGATCGTTGAATGCATTCTTTCGTGGAGAGTGGCCGTAGCGGCGATCACGCGTCGAGCGGGGACACGATCCCACCTGATAAGAACCATGTAAGGATGTATCTGCGGTTGATCTTTGTCGCGTCGTCCCGCGTCGAAGGAAGATCTTTGGCGGTGTTGAACACGTGAAGGCTCAGCGGCGAGTGCCCCATGAAGACCCTAACCGAGCAGCGAGAGAGATGATCGAGGCCAATCAACAATGGGACCCGGGGACGGCTCGAAAAGCTTTTTATTCGAAGAAGAAAAAAATGGTTTGAGTGCATCTCGTCTTAACAAATCTGACGAGGAGTTGATGAGGATCTTCCTCAGCTGCTCTATGGACGGAGTAAGTTTAAAGTTTTTTATGATAGTGTTTAAAAGTTTTTTATAATAGTGTTTAACGATTTTTCTAATAGTGTTTAATGTCTTTTATGTTATCATTTAATTTGTCTACTTAACGTTTAATTATATATAATATCATTTAATAATTGATAATATCATTTCCATATTCTGATATGGTCTTATTATATCTGTTATCGTTTAACCTCGAGCCTATCGTGTGGAAGAATGACACTTGTCGGCCTCCCACAGGGACAAATTATACCGCTGCTTGAGGGGAAGGAGATGGTCAAAGATGATGTGATGGACGTTTTCGTATGTATAATACAAAAAGTCGGTGAGCGAAAGACCATATCCTTACAAGAGCGCCTCCATCACCGAGACCACTTGTCTTTGTTTATGTCAAAGCGGGGACGGCGCTACATGAAACAATTATGGCTATGGTCGGGGATCTTTGTCATGTAACTTTTCGTATGAAGTTCAAATTGTCATCCTCCCGATAATCATGAATGGCCACTTCCATAGTCAGTACGTCCTTGACAATGATAAATAAGAATACGAGGCGTTATTCTTCATGTCAGAGAGTACGATAAAGGCAGCGTTGGACATGGTAAGTTCTTTAATTATGTCCGATTAATAGTATTTGGTATTTAATCGGTATTCTAATCTCAACTTGCATATCTCGGCGGTAGGAATCTATTCGACAATTGTGTCGATATGGAGTTACGGTCAGTCGACGACAAAAGTACCCACTCGTGTACGACATGGAAACCCCACGCCAAAAACAAGGAAGCGTCGATTGCGCAGTCTACGTCATGCGGTTTATCGAGCAATTACTTTGGGGTGAGAAGTTACGGCTACCGCAGACAGACGTTCCTTACCTCAGATTAAGGTATGTTACCCTCATACTTAAGGAGGGGAGGACAACCGGTGTCCATGAGAAAGGGGGTCAGTCGCAGCGGGTTAAATTTTGTTTTTGAAGAACATGTCTTGTATATCTCAATGTCAATTTTGTTTTCGAATGTAAACCTAGACAAATTCAATTCATTGTTTTTGTTTTCGAAGAACATGACTTGTATATCTCAATGTAAATTTTGTTTGTTTTCAATTGTAAAGCAGGTTAAATTCCATTCAGTTTCATTTCATTGTTTAATTTACGTTCTCATTGTGTACATTTCAGTTTCATTGTTTAAATATATCATATATCGTTTAAACATCAGTTTGAAATATTTAAAACTACAGTGTATCCGTTTAAAATAACACTGTCTCTGTTTAAATAAATGCATTCATTGTAAAGAGTAAAAGTTTAAATATGGAAAGTTGCCCATCAATACACAATGTTTCTCATTAGAAGTCGGCTTATTTACAATGCCTAGTCGGCGACAGTTTCATTGCAAGATCTACGATTGTGACCGGATCCATGGCGTGGTCGTAATGTAACTCGCTGGACATCAAACACTTGCGACTCGATCCTCTTTTCGTCTAGGGCGCCCTGGTGCCTTCTCGTCACGGGCGGTCATAGCGAAGCTCACGATTTTCCGTCTGAAGGCTTGTCATCGTCAGGTATGGGGAATATAGCTTCCTTATATGCCAGTTTGTAATTATCGACGGTGAAGTACCCGCTAATAAATCGATGAACGTTGGTGTCTGCACAGTAGTATGCATAGAGGTTAGACTAGACGTGATGCTATTGGGCGGTATTTTTCCCTCCATCCCAAGGGCAAAAAGGGAAATATATGTCATTGTCGCGAGGAAGCCATATTGTCATCGCTTGGAGGAAAGTTCTCACCTTATCATGAGTCTCTGTTTAAACGTCAAGCTTTTTATGTTTAACCCAATACATATAGTGTTTAAAATAACGGTTAACTGTTTAAATAATGTCTATATCATGTAAATAATATGTAAACCATTTAAATATAGTGATTTAACTGTTTTAAATATATGTTATTGTTTAAATTGAATGTTTTCACTGACATCGCATTGAAGATGGGTACCTCCTGGGTCACTGTTTAAACATCTTCATGTATTTGCATAAACACCGTTGTCAATGTTTAAAGAGTAAATCGATTATTGTTTAACTTTTTGTTTTGTTTACAATGCCGTTTTTTGTTTCTCAAATTGTTTTACTATGTCTCTGTTTAAATTTCACAAGTTATCACAAGTTGACACTCAAATATGTTTGTTTGTTTAAAAAATTTAAACGTTTACAATGGAAAATCTGATTAAATATCAGAAGTAAAACAATTACAACATTTACAACATTTACAACGTCTTCTCCGACCTTGGACACTCGCGGGACGACCCTCGTTTGTCTATTAAGATTTCGGTTTGCATAACATGCGCAAACCATTCACCAACTTGAACCTGCACAACGTAGAACGCAACACATTAAAAAAGGTTAAGCAAACACATTCATAAAAACGTCTATTAATCAATGTGTCATGGTTCTTAAAAACAGAAAGTAATATTTGTATACTGATGAAAGGTTCTTAAAGTGTAAGAACAATTCTCAAGTGATGAATATCAACTCCGTCTTAAAGGATGTTTCATGATCTTCCTCCTCTAGAGAATCCTCCGCAATCACGCAATAAGTGAAATCTTTCTTTTCTTACCCAAGTCGAAATGCCCGCTTAATTGCTTGTCCAGCATCTACCGCTGGAGTATCCTCTGCATTCAGGCAATTATGCGGGAATTTTGACTTGGGCAAGAAAAGATAGTTTAACATGTTGCGTGATTACAGCTGATTGATTCTTAAGATGAGGAGGATCATGAGACATCCTTTAAGATAGATTTGATCTTCGAATTTTCGTCTGACTCCAGCAAATATCATACACAAGAGGCAGATGAGGAGGAGCAGGAGGAGGAGGATGAGGATGAGAACGACGAGGAGTGGTTCTTCCTTGTCATTTATGCTGTGAAGTCCACTAGCAGGTTGACGCTTTATATCCGAGAAAAAAGGAAAATGCACAGTGGACCGAGATTGACTGATCACAACGAATGGGTGTTCGGATATTTATGTTACCGTGCACAACAATTAATGTCGTCATTAATTCTTATGCACGGGGTACGATAACCTTGACACCTGCCAACTGCCACCTGCCAGCACTTCAGTTCAAACGAAAAAGATCAATATTTTACGCAGAGACTTTGAGTATTTACACGTAAATATGAATAGTTAAACAGGTAAAGACAAATTTAAACGGAGACGACAAATATTAAACAAATATGTAATATATTTAAACAGGAAATAGCAAAGAGTTAAACAGTATTTAAAATATACAACTAGATAACCATAAACGAGAAGAACTACCATAAACGACAAGAACTTTACAACGAAATGAACTCGTTTTCAGTATGATTCGACAATGGCACATCGTCTGTCTCGACAACAAGATCGACTACATCTCATTTGAAGATGGAGTGCACTTGACCAATCCGATGGAAATCAACTTCATTTTCTGTTGGAGAAACCGATTTATATATTTTGGGTATGATAAACTTCACCTAGACTCGTTCTCTGAAACAAATTTACAACTATCGTTACCACAAAAACCCTCCAAAATAAACACCCGCAGAATGGTCAAAATGATAACGACGAAGAGATTCTCACCGTATTACGAAACCAACATAACTGAAGTCGAACAAATCAAATGAGGAGAAATGAGGAGAAGAACAAGATGCAATGCAACTTCTAGGCATTGTCTATCAGAAACTAAGCAGAAAGCCCTTGAAAAGGTTGGACATGATGTGATTTGGCGCTTATTTTTCCCACCATTTTCAGGGACAAAAATGGGATTTCACAACATGGACCCATTTCAAGTGAACGGTAGGGGGTAAAGGGGAAGTTAAACACTAACGGAAGAACTATCCGGGGTGTATAAAAGTAGGAGGGGATTTTCAGGAAGTTTTGAAAATAATGAGAGATGAACAGTAATTTTCCTTTATATATATTACCAAAAGCATATATATATATATATACAATCATAATTATAAATTGAGAACTCACAGTTGAAAAACAAAAACATATAAATAATTTGAGCACATATCAAAAATTCAAAGCACTTCACGTTCAGATAACGTGAGGTCAAATCTTAAACTAATAAATGCGATGTTGACAACTTTTGGTACATTGGCAAGACGAGGTCAGTTTGGAAATGTAAAAGAAAAGCAAGATTTTTTTTTTCTTGATAAAATACAAGTCATTCAATACATGGTCACAAATCCTTAACCACATTTCAAATAGAATTAAACTCTAAAATTTTCACATAACAATTAACCATATCAGCACTCACTTATTTTAACAATAGTAAAAATTTTAAAAGAAAGCTAAACTTTTAACTTTCTATATAAAATTTAATTAATTATACTAACTTTCTTTTAAAAAAAATATAAAATGAACATAATTTATTCAATATCATTTGATAGAATATCAAACAAAAATAAGGGATCGAGAGGATAATCATTATATTCTCGGCGGACAACTACTGAATTTATCTCATGAGCAAGGTGATAGGCTGCAGAATTCATTGGCCGCTTAACAAAAAGAAATTGCAAAGAGGGTAACTCCTTTAGCAATGCTTGACAATCATCAACAATGTTGAAAAAATAAGTGGTATTCTCATGAGATTGACATCAAGCTTGGATAAGCCGTAAATAATCTGATTCCAAACACACGTGTATAAAGTGATGAGCTTTTAACCAGCTAAGCACTTCTCTAAACCCAATAGCCTCAACCAACACTAGTTTAGACTGTTTAGTAATGTTGGGTATGGTTGCATGAAATGTAGCTTTGCATTCTCCATTACGTACGATCTCGTAAAATGAAACCCATTAATTGCACTATACCTTTGAGCTTCAAAGATAGTTGCATCAACATTACATTTTAGCTGACCAAAAGAAGGTTTCTGCCAATATGTCATGCAAACTTATAATGTTGCAAGTGATAGAGAATGAGTACTATGAATATGTGCTTCCTGCCATTGTTGGAGAAAATTTAAGGCTACAGAAACAATAGGAGAAGCAGTAGAACAAACATGAAGGCTGGAGAAGCTAGCAACTCAAGTCTGAATTGAAGAGTAGCTAAAGATGGACTCAAGTCTTGTTAGTTTGGTTTGAATTTAAGTTGAATAATTTTGAATTTTGGGTCAGTCAAAGTAGTTATGAGTGGAGAGGGTAAGCATGCTTTATTTTCTCTGATAAAGCAACATGTAGGTTGCTGTGAACTCTTGGAGTTTTTTGTTCTTATCTGTTTTGTTTCTTTTAATAGTATGTAAGTGCTTGAAATGAACTAAGGGGGTGTTTGGATGCCAAGATTGGAGTGGGAGTGAGGGGGGAGTGGTTGTAAGCCCTTGTTTGGGCATACATCAGTGGGAATGAGGGTGGATTGTGGAAGGAGTGAGACTCACCCATGTGAGTGAGTCTCACTCCCCAAGAATTGGGCGGATTGGCCAGAATTGAACAGGGAAATGACATATATGCCCTTCTTTGTGTCTGCTTGAAACATGATTATTCCATTGCCATATATGGCAAGAGAAAATAAAGAGATGGCAAGGAAAAAAATTTTTTCATATTATTATTATTTTTCAATGTTATTACAAATATTTATTTTTGATAATTAATTAGTTATTTTTTATGTGTTACACAAATATAATTAAAAAAATAACTCATTATAGTTAATACCATTAATTACTTGCTAATTAATAATATTAATATTTGAATATAATACTTATAATAAAAATTATAGTATTATAAAATTAAATAGTTATTTCTTATAATTAATTAGTTACATTTTTTTCAATGTTTTTAAAAAAATTATAATTAAAAAAACAACTCATTATATTTAACACCATTAATTAATAGCTAATTAATGATATTAAAATCTCATCCCAAAAAAATTAAAAATGAAATTATAGTATAATAAAATTAAATATTTATTTTTGATAATTAAAAAATATATATAACTAAAAATAACTCATTATTATATATACAATATCATTTATATGGATGAGGGACATAAGTGTCATTTTACCATATCTACTTTCTTTACTTTTTCCATTCTCAATAAATTACACTCTCCAAATCCTACCAACCAAACACATCCTTCATTCTCACTCCTCCTCCATTACCCCTCATGTCACTCACAATCCATTCCTCCCTCAATCCACTTTTGGCATCCAAACACCCCCTAAGGTCTATGCTTTTCACTTTAAAAAAAAAATAATATTTTTATTTGTGTTTTTTTTGGAGAGTGTGTGATATTCTCTTTGTGTGGAGTCTTTGTAAACATGATGCCATATACATACATTGCGGCTCTTCCACACACCCCAGACAATTATGCAGACTTGTTCCAGACTTCTAGGTTCGACGTGGGTAGTATATCTAATGCAACAAAGAACCATTAAATGAAAGAATTACTAGTAATTAAACACAAAATGGGAGCCAAAAAACACTCGTCAACAACTTGCTGCAAAAGGGCAATGCACCAAGATATGAAACTCTGATTCATCACCAGCCTTGCAGAAAGGACATCTATTCTCCGCACTAACATGCTTGTTAGTCAGGTTATGAAAAGTAGGAAGGTAAGAGTGGAAAGCTCTCCAAACACAATTTTTCACTTTCGGAGACACTTGTAAAGACTAGAATTTTTTCCCAATTCGCGATCTTAGTTATTGAATTATCCAAAAGCAAAGATTGAATAAAATTGTACTAATTTGTTTATTAGGGCAGTAGTGATGTTTTTGAAAGAGAGTCAAATTCTAGATTTTTCATATGATGGTTAATCACATTAACACTTATTTATCACTAGTAAATGTAATTTTTATTCTCATTATATTGTTAAATTATTTCTTAAACAAAATCTAACTAAATTATTTTTAATTAAATGCATTGCATTGAATTATTATTTGATCACAAGTTTAGATATTCTGACAATGTATGTTTATATAATTTTTTTGATTAACACAAATTTTTTTTAAAAAAAATTGTTAAGCAAACTTATTTGTCGGTGACATAGTATACCATTGGAAGGAATTGGTTAAAGACATATTTTACCTATATACTCCGCAACTAATTATATATATTTTTTAATAAAATAAAATATCATGTATCTTTAGGGTTGTCCATAAAGTGCGGTTTATTGAATTGAGCATAGCTCTTGAAGGTACTTAAAAAAAAAATTGCTCACATTTGGCTTAATTTTAATTTTGAAAGTTCAAGTTCGCTTAAAATTAAAATTGAATAGATTGTATACTTTCCAATAAAATAAAATATCATGGATATTTTGGGTACTAGATAAAGCCAGCTTGATTGGGTTGAGCTCAACCAAAGCTCGAAAGTAGCTCAGAAAAAATTGCATGCACTTGGCTCAATTTTAATTTTTGAAAGTTTGGGCTAGCTCAAATTAAAATTGAATAGGTTTATTTTTAATAATTCAAACTTAATAGGTTTATTTTGAAACAAAGGCATTCATAGTTTAATTTTTGTTTTTAAAAATAAAAATACAATTATATAACATTAATTTTCAATTAAATAACTAATTACCTAATATTATTATATATATTCCAAGCAACTGAGGGAAGCTTGATCGAGCCTAGCTTAGTTTAGCTTAAGCTATATTTAAAATTAATTTCAAGTTAAGAAAACTAAGCTTGAGGTTGATTTGAAAGCTTAAAATTGTGAGCTAAGCTTGAGCTTTTATCAGGCAGAGCTAAAGTTATTCACGAATAGCTTAATCGAGTGACAACTCTATCTTTGTCCCTTAAAATTTTATACCATTTTTTTCTTTTAAAAGTATACCCTTCTGCCCATAAATACTATTAAAAACATTATAAATTGTTTAAATATTGATGATAATAATAATAATAATAATTCATTTCAATTCCTATTATATTTAGCAGTACTAAATTTTATTTAGATATAATAAATAAAATGAGTTCAAATATGTTTTATGTATGTGATCAATAACTATAAAAAAATTAGGGGCATAAATGCACAATTTTTTTTGATAATTTAATATTTAATAATATAATATAGGAAAATTTTCAAAAAAAATAATGTAATTTCCCAGTTTTGCGAGATAGAGACAAAAGAATTTTTTTCGTTTAATAACTAGTTAATTTTTCCTAATAACAAAAAAAAAAACCCCTATTAACAATGTTAACTTATTGTATGCGTAAAATCGTCAACTTAGTTAAAAATCTATCATGTAATATAAAAATACACCATTTCCTTTAATTTCGGTGATTTTAAGTTTTTTAATTTTTTTAGTGTAATTTTGGGAGGGATCGATAGAAAAAAAAAAAGATTATGCCATATGTGTCGACTTTCAAATGAAATACCAAAGGACTTGTAGCCTAGCGGTACCCCAGGTCCCCTCGTTGGAGGAGACGCGAGTTTGATTCCCTCTGACCGTGCTCCCCAGTTTCAAGAGGGTGAGGATGTTGTGGCAATTCCCCCGTCCGCGTACGCCCCTGAGGGTTGGCGCTTGTCGCCCTACCTCAAAAAACAAATGAAATAATGATTTTCTCTTTACTAAATAAGTAAAATTTAACACCGTCAATATTTTGCTTTTTTTTTGTTAGTTGAAAAAAATCACATAATTTAAAAACAAAAAAATATATCTGTCCTTACTCCCGAAAAATAGGTTATTGCAAAGTTTGTTTTTGAATTTTTTTTTATAATTTAATAATTACATGAGGCGTATATATTTAAAAATAGAGCAAATTACTTATAAGTCTCTATGAAGTTTCAAACTTCACGTTCAGTTCTTCTAACTTTTCCATATTTCATTAAATCCCTCTTTTTTTCAGTTATATTTGTTTTAGTCCCGGGTGTTAAGTCCGTAACAAGAAATGTCAAAAATGCCCATGTGAGATAAATTGAAAAGTTAGTGGACTTTATTTTCCTGTCAAGTTATATCACATTAAATGTTGTGTATGACCAAATACAATGAAGCTTGTTTGTCAGAGACTTTTGTCTTTTGTCTTCCTTTTTCTTCTCATTCTTCTTCAACATCTTTTTTTTCATCTTGTTTGGGTTGTTGGTTGTCAACAAGTAAGTTTTTTTTTCCTCTTCTTCTTCTTCTTCTTCCTCCTTTCGTGGTTGTGGAATTCTCCATCGTAATGTAGAAAAATCTTCTCTTAGGTTTTGCATTAGGTAACCTTACATGTAGGTTTTATCATCAATGGGAACTTTCTATGCTATGACGTGATACAAAGGAGAAGAATGTGTGGTTTAATTCACCGTCTTGAGCTCATAGGAGACAGTAATGGGTGAGATATGTGTCTTGTTAACACCATCGTGTGAGTCTTCCAAGAATCCGAAAGCAAGCAAAAAGTGTCTAGTTAACACCATCGCGTGAGTCTTCCAAGAATCGGGTCATAGGCTTTTGATGTCTGTGATTTACATTGTAGTTGGTGTTGTAAAACTAAACATAATCGTCGATCATGTAATGTAGTCATAACAGGTTGAGCAGTCTATGCATAATGCAGGTGGGGATGCTATCTCTCTTTTTTTTGTGGCATAGACTGTTTCTGTGCTATATTAGCTTGAACTATGTACACTTTGTTGTTGTTGTTGTTGTTGTTGTTGTTGTTGTTGTTGTTGTTGTTGTTGTTGTATATTACCTTATGTTCATGTCATCTCGTGTATTATTTCTTGTTCCCGTGTATTACCTTACTTTTACGTGTATTATTTCTTATTCCTATGTATTACCGATGTTTTCACTGTAAGTATAATACCCTAATTGGTCCCTCTACTTTTCTCTCTTCTCCCTTTTGGTCTCTCTACTCAAAAGTGCTCCCGACTAGTCCTTTTACTTTTGAAAATGTGCCCACTTAGTTAGAAATACTCCCAACTAGTCTCTTTACTTTTAAAAATGCGCCTACTTAGTCCCTCTAGTTTGGCCATTTTTAAAAGTAAAGGGACTAGTTGGGAGCATTTCTAACTAAGTAGGCATATTTTCAAAAATAAAGGGACTAATCGGGAGCATTTCTGAGTAGAGGGACCAAAAGAGAAGATAGAGAAAAGTACAGGGACTATATTAGTGATTATACCTTTCACTGTATTACTTGCCTTTTTTTTGTTTAGCATTATACAATTTTGCCGTGTCATATTTGCATTTACGGACTAATTTGTAATTAACTCATATACGAAATGTTTTCATTTACAAACGGGATAAAATATAAGTCTATCTACTAAGACCGAAGTTATGTTAGTACTATTATTTATGACCATACATGAAAGAGGAATGCAACAACATTAGCACTTGCCGGATGGCCAGGCTTTAGAGCTTGCCACACTTATGTCCTTGACATTGTCGTAAGGTGCGGCGTTAAGTCCACTAATGTGTCCTCCTTCCCAACAGGATTCTCCTGCCCATCAACCCTCTTCCTTGGTAGGGCCATCTTCTCAGGAAGCCATCTGTACGGGTCATATACCCATACTCATCCCTCTAAATGACTGAACTATATGATATCATTACACAAGAGTCGATAAGAATACACATAAAACACATATTCTACACATAAAATGATGTTATACACATGAAAGTTATTTGTTACACAGGAAAAGTTAAAATATACATAGGAAAACCTAATGTTTAAACATGAAATGTTAAACCTACACATGAAAGACTAATAATAAACATATATTTCATAAACTTTGATTAATATAAAAAATCTATACTATACAAAGAGAAAAATTACCTGTCAACATGGGTGTTCAGTTAGGTTGAGATGGCTGCTTGTTTGGATTGGTTCAGTCTACCGAAACCTGCATAGTTCTTCTTCTTTAGGAAAAAACATGTTTCGAGCATCTTCTAAACCTCATTGTAGACCTAACCCTCTACTGGACCCTTGTAAGGTACCAACGCAAGTACTTCGCCTTCCGGTTTATCCTTCCTCAAACTGTTGAGAGACTTAAGTAGAAAATGATTGTAGATGTATATATATATATATATATATATATATTAAACTCAAATGTCAGAGGGTCTGTCTAGAAAGTTTTAAAATTTTCAGGTACCCATAATTAATTTTCTCTATATACATATATATAGATATATTGTTGTAAGAACAAAAAACGATTGTAGATATACACAATCATCTAAAATTTGGCCTTTTTTTAGGGTAATATTAACATCTTTTAGTTCAGGTTGCCCAAGACATTATTATATTCCAAAGTAAGAAGTGTGAGTGATTTTTTCCTAAATAATTATTTTTAATTTTTAATAAAAAATCAAGTTGTTAATAATTTTATATCTTGTTGGTGAACTAATTTTACAAACAATTTCAAATTTTTAAAGGGAAATAAGAGAAATATCAGTTTTAAAGGGTTAATAGCTTAAAAAAAAGCTTTTATTTGAATTTTCTAACTTGAAAGTTATAACTCTAAGTTAGAAAAATAAGTAATAATTAAAGTGATAAAAAGAAAATGTTATTATTAAATAAATGTCAATTAAAAACCGATAAGATTTTAATTTTTGTTTTAAACTTTGACTTGATTTAAATTAAAAGAGATATAATTCCCAACCAAGTTCATCATTTTTATTGTTCGGAGGATAATAATGTTTTTCATACACCTGGGTTTGTGTTTCTCCACTCAGGGGTAATTAGATAATTTTCAATGCCATTTAATTACATGTTTAACGTGGTTCGAGGAATCTAGATTAAAAAAGAATAGCCCAATAAAAAAGAGACTTTTAAAGAAAGTGTAAGTTTGGAGGGATTTATTAAATACTTTTCACTTAAAAATATTAAAATTTTAAGGGATAAATATAATATTTGGTTTTATTAAACCTTGTGGAGGAGTTGAGGAGGTCAGTTGATTTTTTCCAATGATTTAAAAGCTGAACCGGACCGGCTCGTTCAACCTGTTCAACTGGGAACCGGCCGGTAAATCAGTCAGATTAGTCATATAAAATATTAAAGAATCGGACGGCTAATTTATTAATTTAAATTATTTAATTAGTTTATTTATTTTATAACTTAAAACTTAAATAAAAATAATAAATTCATTAACTCAGTCCAAATTTTAAAATGGCAAAAATATCAAAAAAAGTAAAAAGCAAGATGCCTCAAGATATTAATATATTATGATTAACTTATAATTTTACAGTAATCAATAATTAAATTATTAAAGTTAAAGTATTAAAGTAAACTTTGAACGGTTTGGTTTTTATTTTTTAAACACCTAAGAAAAGAGTATGTAATTTTGAATTTTTTTTATTATTTTTCTTATTTTTGAAATTATTTTTACTTATTTTTTAATGTTTTTTAATTTTTAAATATTTATTTATTTGAAAAAATTAAATCCGGTCGAACCAGCCTGTTCGATCGGTTCCACTAGTTCAACCGGTTGTCTAACCAAGTTGACAACCAGTCCAGTTATTAAAACATTGATTTTTTCAAAGGCGCACATGTGAAAAAAAATAAGGAAATGCTGCAAAAAAAATTTTATTTAGTGATCAAATTATATTTTGGTTGCCAGACATGCCATCCATGTGGAATAAATTTTTAAAAAGATATTTTTTTAATAATTTATATATATATATATTGAAAAAAAAGCAGCCTGTCCTAAATCCCTTGTAGTGCACTATATGCCTTGGTTGAGGGAATTTTATTTAAAAATTATTATCTGAATCATACGATATTTTTAATATTAATTAAAACAAATATGAATTTATTTTCCAAAGAATATACTATCTGAACTATACCAAAATTTGATTTTTTTTTTTCTATTAATTCAAAAAATAGTTTATTGTTAAAATTATAAATTTTTAATTAATGATGAACGTTTGGCAAATTGATATTAGTATTATTTAACATTAACTGATAATGATATATAACTTTTAAAATCTTTTTGGAGAGATAAATAGTTACTATGATTAACCTAAACTAGTTGGAAAATTTTAACAGACTCAAGACTCTACCTTTGAACTAACCCTGTACTATTTGTTTTTTTCTTACAAGATCGATATATCAAATATAATTATTTTAACGAATGATGGTCTTGTAGGTTATTGGTATCAGGTCTTCTGTATAGAGAGCTTGTTTTGAAAAAGATCCGAGATCGAATTCAAAACATATGTAAGGTGATGGCACATGTGTTTGTTAAGCTTGTTGCATGCTTATGCACATCTTTAACACACACTTACAGTATTTCATCAAATATATATTGTTTTGAAAAAGATTAGAGATCAAATTCCAAAACTTACGCAAGGTGAAGGCACATGTGTTTGTTGAGCTTGGTGCAGGCTTATGCACATCTTTAACACGCACTTGTTGCATTTCATTATATATATATATTAATATGAAAGTCAGAGTAATGTGTGTGGCAGCATAATTTTTCTCCATTGGCAGGTTTCAATCATATAACATCTAGATATTATAGTAAATATTATCTTTTTAATTTCTAAAATAAATTATAGGATTCTAGAACGATGTAAATTGTCCAATTTTTTTTATGACACTAGGCAACAAACACCCACACTTAAAGTTAATAGTTAAGGATGTGCACTGATGTGGAGCGTAATCACAAGCTCAACAACACCATTCCTTCACCTTGCATAGAGATTCGGTACCAATAAGCCAAGAAATCGTTGGTAAATTGCCAAAATTTTCACACTTCCAAATTCACTATAATAAACTAATAATTTTCAAACTTTATCTTTTATTTTTAAATACACCCTTCAAATGCAATCAATTTCAAATGGGGCAAATCCCTCCCCAAGTTAACTATGATGATGATCACCCAACTCATTTATTTGAAGATTACTCCTTGTGAGATCAAACATGTGATCAAACGGTGGAAGTTGTTAAAATTTGATGAATAAACTTGCCTAAAAGCTTGTGTTATGAATTTTACTGAACTCCAACTAACTGAATCAATAGATCAGCAAATTCAAGCACAAATCTCAATCTCCAAGCAATTAAGCTCCAATATATTGAGAGTATAGTCTCAGATCACCCAAACAAGAAGCAAACCATCATCATAGCAGCAGATAAAATGCAAAACTGAAGTCAAATAGCATCAACAAACAAACTATGCTCATAGAGCTATAGATCTACTTAAACGAACTGAAATATATAATGTAGATGGGAATTGCTTCCCTCCTGCCGGAGTGACGGAGAAGATCACCCGAGAACCAACCAAGCCCAAAGATCCTTCTTCTTTCTTTTTCGATATCCCCATCGCAGCCCTAGCTTTTCCTCTTATAGTCCCTTGTTTTCCTGCCTTTGGATCATTTCTCATCGGAAAATATCAATCCCAATGAGTCATAACATTACTCCATCCATCAAACTTGACCTCTTCCTCAAGGTCAGAAGAAAAATATGCTTGGTTTAAGGTAGGCAGATTCTCCCCAAAGCTCAATGAAGAACCAACTTCAGTACTAAACCTTGCCCAATTGTATAGAACACCAAGAGGGAGCTTCATTTCACGACAAAAATCAGCAAGTGTTAGATAAGGCACTGAATCTAATTCATAGAGCTTTAATGTGGTTGCACACCAAATTGTTAGGCAAGGAGCAACTTTCCATGTAACCGTTAGAAGAGGATAAATCCATGGAGTAATTAACCCAACAACTCTTAATGGCTCTTGTAAAACATATGAATGGAATATCTCCATAAGAAGATAGATTGAACCACTTAGATTTTCATCTAAGTCTTCTATAAGAGTTGCAATGTGCTCAAAATAGCTAGCAACTGACAAGAAACTTCATCAAACTGAATTTCAGACAAATTTCTAGCAAAGTCTTTTGCAGTTGCAACGATAACCTTTTCACCATGCTCGCATTCACCTTTCAGTAGAAACTGCCATTGTTTAAGCCGATAGTGAACATCTCCATCACTTAATGAGACAAGGAGATGTAAAATATCTTCATCAAAAACATTCGTTGATACATATGAAACATCCACCATCATATATTTACCTCGATACAAGTGCAATATCAAACATCGCAGTCTTCTTAGTAGTGATCTGGCTGGTTTGCAGTGTTTTCTTACCAAATTGCCCAGGAATATTTAAGTTTCTCCTTATCTTCATCTGCTCCATAAAATCCTGGAAAAAAGACGGGTTTGTATACTTGGTTCCTTCACTCCAAATGTTCAAATTCACCACAAAGCTGAGCATTTGAAGACACCAAATCTCTCTTAGGTAATTTGTCAAACAACTCAAAAGCAACTTCAGTAACTTGGAATTCAGACCAATTACAAGCAGCTTTCTCACCAGTTTCACCATCAACGTATTCACTTGCCTCAACCATATCCTCCAAGTTGCTAATAGCATCATCATAATCATACTCAACAAGGCTATCATCCCATGAGTAGTTCCCAGATTTTATATCAACAGCAAACAGGAAAGAGTAGACATAAATTAGCCCACCACTTAGATCAAATGCTAGGGCTTTCTTTCCTCCAGTTTGCACACAGATGCCCTCCAACCCATCAACACCCACAAAGGCACTTGCAATAACACAAAGGTTTGCATCGACCTTTGAAGAGAAATCCATAGGCCCCGAAAAATTAATGAGATTAGTTAGGTACTCCTTTTGGTTTCTTCCCCCTTGAAGTTCTTCAAAGATTCATCAAGTATCTCATAGGAAGGACAAATTCTAGTTGAGGTGATTGCAATACCATGCTTTGACTCATTCTTTTGGTTATATGTCATTTGAACTTCACCAACAACTTTTCGAGGAAGAAGATCAGTAGCTGCCATAATAGAATTGATAGTAGTTGATTTTCCAAGATCACCATAGGCAATGTAGGAATTTAGATCTTTATTGGGCATTTCATTAAATAACTGGGGAGCAACTTTATCACCTTGAAGTTTTGAAGTATTACATGCAAATTTCCCACCAATCTGACCAACAACCTTATCTATAGCTTTGCAACTAACATCAATGTCGAGGTTAGCCTTCTCATCTAACTCGTTCAAGCTGTCAGATGCACTAGCAATAACAACAGTAGATAGCTTATCACAATGAAGAGATGATGTAGGGAATGGTTGTAGTAGACGTGCAATAAGTCTATCCAATTTATCAGAGATGTCATTGAGAATGTTATCCATTTCATCCATGATAAGAGTGAGTAGAGAATGAAAGCACCAAAATGTTATGAATTTTATTGAACTCCAACTAACTGAATCAATATATTAGCAAATTCAAGCATAAATCTCAATCTCCAAGCAATTAAGCTCTAATATATTGAGAGTATAGTCTCAGATCATCAAAACAAGAAGCAAACCATCATCATAGCAGCAGATAAAATGCAAAACTGAAGTCAAATAGCATCAACAAACAAACTATGCTCACAGAGCTATAGATTTACTTATATGAACTGAAATATGTAATATAGATAGGAATTGTTTCCCTCCTGCTAGAGTGCCGGAGAAGAACACCGGAGAACCAACCAAGCCCAAAGATCCTTCTTCTTTCTTCTTCGATATCCCTCATCGCAGCCTTAGCTTTTCCTCTTATAGTCCCTTGCCTTTCTGCCTTAGGATCATTTCTCATTGGAGAATACCAATCCCGATGAGTCATAACAACTTGTCCTTAAACCTTAACCAATTCATGAATCTATCATTGGCTTCAACTTTTGTTTGCATGAAATCATAGGCAACTTAAAGACGATCAAATTCTTACATCTTAAGAAGAAGAATGATGGAAACAAAGAAGTGGGACAATGTATAGGCCTAAGAACAAGAATAAGGCCTAAGAATAATTAGTTGGCAACTCAAGAATAAAAGGCCAAGAAAGGTGTGCCCTCATTGAAAATAGTTCTATAATTGAATCTTTTCTGAATAATAAAATGGTGTAAATCATATTATTAAAATGCAATCAGTAATTGTTAGAAAAAATGTGTAGATAATGGATAGGCTTGAATTGCGTTGATGAATGCTTTTCTAAAATTTATTTGTCTTTCTTCTCTTGAAATTGCTAGAGTTTAAATACAAATAACATTACTAGATTAAACAAGTCTTTGGTTTTTTTTCCTGCACCTAACACTAATGAAGAGCAACCGGGATTGAAAAAAATAATAGTATTAATCTTATGTGTTTTTCAAACAATGTAAGATAATTATGTGTTGTTATGTCTTGAAAACTAACATTTTTCGTTTAATAGTTTGTACACATACATGTTTTTAAAATATACAACACTTTTAAATATCCTATATGTTAGATACTAACAAATAGATGTAAAAAGTATTAGATGTGTCCATTTTAAACAACAATTGTTTGTTAAATTACACATTGTATAAATAATATATTTTTCTATGATAAAGATATCTTTTAATTGGATAAGAGATTCAAATTTAAAATATGATAATAATAATTTTATTAAAAACAAGTTATTATAAAAATTTCCAACCATAATTTTTATTTATAATTTTAATTAAAGTTTTTATATTTTTATCATTTATGCATAATTACTTATTGAACGATGCTATATTTATTATTTATAGTATTTGGGTCTTTATTTTTTTATAAACTTCAAATTCAAACATTATAAATAAATCTCTAAATTCTAAAAATTATAAATATTATCAAACCTATATGAAACCCTAAAATCTTAAATCCAACTACAAGAGAACCTTATACCTAAAATTCTAAAAACCCAAATCATAAATATTAAACCCTAAACCCTAAATCCTAAACTCTAAACCCAAAATAATAAACAACAAACCTTAGGGTTTTCGGTTTACCGTTTAAGAGCTTAGATTTAGGGGTTAGATAATAAAAGAAAATTAAGTTTTTTCTTAAAAGAAAAAATAATTACATGGATAATGATGTGGATGCCAATCATTCGGGAAACCTACTTTTGTAAAAAGGAAGAATTGTATTCAACGGTAACACTACATCATATTATATTATCTTCCAATTAGAGATCATCACGCCAGTCCGAATAGGTTTTCTAAAAGATGGCATCCAAGTTATTTTTTTCTTCCATAAACTTCAAATTAAAGGTCTGTTTGGGTAGCCCAAAATTATGGCACAATCTTTATAATATGGCATAATTTAACATTTTATGAGAATTATGACATATGGGTTGTTTAGGTACTTAATTTAGACTATAAAATTATGACATAATATGGGTGTCATGACATAAAATAAATATTCCACTCACAGTGGAATATTTTGTCATTGTAAAGTGCATGGCGGTCCATATGCAGTCCGTCCGGTCGAGCTGTTTGGCCACCTTCCAACCGGCCCTCCGTAGACCGGCCATCACCGCCCATCGGTTCACCGCGGTCAGGCCTACCAATTTAATAATTTATATAATAATTTTTTATTTTGTTAACCAGACATTCATTCTGTAAAAATAAAATATGCCATAATTTTTGTAATAATAATTACTTGCACTTTCTACATAATAAAATTATGTCATATTCTTTCATTTTGTAACTAAACATAAATTGATATAAATCCTAAATTTTAAAATTATAAAATATTATAAAATCCTAAATATTAAACCCAATACTATAAAGCAATATACCCAATTAACTAAAAATCTAAAACCCATTACAATTTAAAATTTTAAATTAATTAATTTAAATTAATTATTATAAATAATTATTTAAAATAATAAATTTTATAAGGGGAACTATTCCTCCTCCAAACCTATTCCCATTCCTTTAATGGTTGATATACCACAAGGGTTCATTCCTTTCTGATTCTAGAATTCAAATGGACCACGAGGGGTGTTAACAATCCGAACAGAGTTTGAATATCCTTTGTTTAAGCTCTGCTTGAATGAGTGATTTGTTAGATGTATTAGTGTATTGTATCTATATATATATACATATATATGTATGTATAGACATATATGTATACTTATCATGCTCTATATATACCCAAAGGGTAACTCTTGTAACTTGTTCAGGCATAATAGATTTGTTCCACTTCTCTCCTTCTCTTCTAACATGGTATCAGACGCCTAGGTTTTTTTCCGGCCGCCACCGTCGACCGCCGTCACCGGCTCTCTCTCTCTCTCTCTCTCTCTCTCTCTCTCTCTCTCTCTTGCCTCATCAGGCCACCGTCTTTGGTCGACTTTTTCTTCATCACCGGCAAACTTTATCTATCATCACCGGCCATCAACACCAAGCAACTTCTCCCGATTTTGATCTCTTCAAGCTGACCGCCGACCCACATCGCTCATCAAAGGCCACCGATCTCCATTGATTTAAAAAAAAGGGGCTTCTTCTAAAGCTCTCCATCCACCTTCTCTTTCTCCAGCCTGTCGCCTGAGCCTAGTCTCCCACCGGTCCGCCTGAGCCACCACCTCCGTATGCCAGTCCAACAACCAACTTGTGACCTTTTTCTCTCTCTCTCTCTCTCTCTATATATATATATATATATATATATATATATTATATAACCCTTTTATTCTAGCTTAAAAAAAAAAACCTTCAGATCTCCATCACCCACATACCCGTCGCCGATTTCTCCTCCACACCATCAAGTGAATGGCCATCATCACCACCAGCCTTTAAACCCAATTCCAAGCTTGCACCTTGCTAAAAAAAATAAAAATAAATAAAAAAAATCTCTACACACAAAATACCAAAGACATGAATGACCTGCCTTGATTTTCGCAAAATTTTTCAATTTTCTAGATTCTTCTCTATTAGAACAGATAAATGCCATAGATGAGCTCATCCTATAATTAATATATATCTAACCGGGCCCATTATTACTTTACATATATCTGGAAATGAACAAAAAGTCCCTTCAAAGTTTTGGTATTCACAAAAAAACCCCATGACTTTGAGTATTCCCAAAAGGTCCTTCTTTTTCTGACAGGTTATTTTTCAGACCTGTCTGACATAAATGTGATTGATGTTGACATAAAGGTAACAGATGTTAATTGGGCTGACTCTCAGTTTTTAAGCGAAAACAGCAAATTTTAAGCGGAAAACCATAATTTTAAGCGGAAAAGTCAAATTTTAAACACAAATGTGCTATATCGCTATATGACAAATCTATGCCGCTAAGCACAAACACCATTCTCATTCACCATCGGACGCCCACTAATTTTTAGCTGAAAGAAAGTCACACTTCTTTATATGTCACCATGTGCTATATCTTTTAAGTGAAATACTTATGTCCTTAATCTCAAAAATCATGCTATGTTTATCCATGGAAAACTATATCTTTTAAGCGAAGTACATGATCATGAAAATAGAATATATGACCGCACTTGTAGTCGTGCATGATCGAAAGTGAAACGGTAGATTGAACAACATCGTTAAAATGGAGTTTATGCGTTGGATTTCCTTCGTCTTCCATCTTCACCTGAACCTGTTCATCACTGTTATACTGTCGTTCAGTCTCATTATAAGTGGCAACATCGTCTTGGCCACTTATGTCCGTCTCGTATGCCGTCTCTTGTTCTTCATGGCATTTTAGGAACTGTTTCTTCTTCTTCTGATGTCATCTGTCTTAGCTGTAAACTTGGTAAGCAACTCCAACGTCCTTACTCTTTGAGTTTGTCTTAAACTACTGCTCCTTTTGAACTTATTCACTCTGATGTTTGGGGTCCCGCTTCCTTTGTCTCTAGAGGTGGTCATCGTTATTATGTTATTTTTATATATGACTATACTCAATTCACCTGGCTTTATTTTATAGCTCACCGTAGCCAGTTGTTGTCTATTTATCGCTCTTTTTCTGCTATGATCCATACCCAGTTCTTTGCCTCTATTAAGACCTTTCGGTCTCACTCTGGCGGTGAGTATACCTCTCATGCCTTTCGTGCCTTTTTATTTTCTGAAGGCACCTTGCCTCAGTTATCTTGTCCTGGGTCTCATCCTCAGGTCGGAGTAGCTGAATGTAAGCATCGTCATATCTTAGAGACGACACGTGCTCTTCTTCTAGGCGCTTTTTTTCCCCCTCATTTTTGGGCTAAAGCTGTCAGCACTGCTGTTTATCTCATTAACCTACAACCCTCCTCTCACCTTAATGGTCGTAGTCCAGGTGAGTGTCTTCATGGGACACCTCCACACTATGATCATCTTCGTGTTTTTGGTTGTCGCTGCTTTGTTTTGCTCTCACCTTGGGAGAGAACAAAGCTAACAACCCAGTCTGTTTCATGTGTTTTTCTAGGATATAGCCTTGAGCATAAAGGTTATCGTTGTTATGATCCTGTCACTCGTCGTTTTCGCATCTCCCGTGATGTCACGTTTGATGAGTCCACACCTTTTTATGCTTCTCCTTCTTCCACTGAGTCCTCATCTCCCTTTGTTCCACTATCCTTCCTTTTTCCTACCCCTTCGGCTGAGCATACTCCTCTTGTGTCTTCCTCTCCTCCATCATTCAACCCTCCTGCCAAGTTTCTTTCTCACTCCTCTCTTGACCCCTCTCCTCCTTTATCTTTTGAGTCTCCTGCCGTGTCTTCCCCTCATTTATCTGTTGAGTCTCCTACAATGACTTCTCCTCCTCCCTTTCTTCCTCTTGCTCACCCATCTATTCATTTCACATACCACCGTCAGGATCTCGCAGAGCCTCCATCTCAGTCGGTCATCTCTGACACCTCTCCTATTATCGATCCAGCTCCTGAGGTACACTCTCACACTTATTCTTTACGCGATCACTCTACTTTACATCCCCCTATCCGTTACGCTTTTGCTAGCACCAGTGTTTCAGATATCTTTGAGCTAAGTACTTATAGGGAAGTAGTTCGATTACCTGAGTGGCCGACTGCTATGACAGAGGAGCTTGATGCTTTGACTCGGATTCATACATGGGATCTCGTTCCCCTTCCTTCTCATGCATTCCCATCACCTGTCGCTGGATCTACCATGTGAAGACTCGTTTTGATGGGTCTCTCGAGCCCTATAAAGCGCGTTTGGTTGCTCGTGGCTTTCAGCAGGAGTATGGCCTCGATTATGAGGAGACATTTGTTCCAGTAGCCCACATGCACACTGTGCGCACTTTGGTTGATGTTGCGGCTGTTCATGGTTGGGTTCTTCATCAGCTTGATGTGAAGAATGCATTTCTTCATGGGGACTTAAAGGAGGAGGTTCACATGACTCCTCCCCCTGGCCTTCGGGTGCCTCCAGGGTCTGTTTGCCGTCTTCGCCGTGCTCTCTATGGGGTCAAACAGGCTCTACGAGCCTAGTTTGAGCAATTCAGTACAGTGGTTGAGGCTGCTGGCTTCACTCCGAGCATACATGATCCGACAGTCTTCATTCACTCTTTCTCTTGTGGTCGGACCATTCTTCTTTTATATGTTGATGCCATGATCTTTACTAGCGATGACTCTGCTCATAGTACCTTCGTGAAACAGAAGTTATGTGAGACTTTCTTGACGACTGATCTAGGTCTGCTTCGTTACTTCCTTGGTATCGAGATCAGTTCTCATCCTGATGGTTATCGTCTCTCTCAGCAGCGCTATATTCATAACATACTTGCTTGCTCTGGTTTGACTGATACCCGTACTGCCACTACACCAATGGAGTTACATTTACAGCTTCGTGCTTCTGATGGGATTCCCTTATCTGATCCTTCTCGCTATCGACATCTAGTTGCCAGTTTGGTTTACTTGGCTGTCACCCGTCCTGACATATCACATGCCGTTTACATTCTCAGTCAGTTCGTTGCGGCACCCACTTCTGTTCATTATGTTCATTTATTCGGGTACTGCGATATCTTTGTGTCACTATATCTCGTGGTCTGTTCTATCTATGCCAGTCCACTCTCCAGCTACATGCATATTCCGATGCTACCTGGGCTAGTTCTTCTGATGATCGGGTCTCTGTCACTGGATATTGTATCTTTCTTGGATCTTCTCTTGTTGTTTGGAAGACCAAAAAACATCTACCGTTGCCAAGTCTAGTGCTGAGGATGAGGTTCGTGCGTTGGCTTCTACCGTTCAGGAGGTGCTCTGGCTGCGTTTAATTTTACAGAACTTTGGTGTACTGATCACATCTCCCATTCCTATTCATTGTGATAGTACTGGCACCCTTCAGATTGCTGCAGATCCAGTCAAGCATGAGCTGACCAAACACATTGGTGTAGATGCACACTTCACACAATTTCATGTACGTGTTCATACTGTGTCACTTCACTATCTTCCTACAAAGGTCCAGGTGGCTGATTTCTTCACCAAGGCGCAGACACGTGATCAGCATCTATTCATGTTATCCAAACTCAAGACGCACGATCCGCCTTGAGTTTGAGGGGGGGTGTTAGATGTATTAGTGTATTGTATTAATATGTATACATGTATATATATGTATAGACATATATGTATACTTATCATGCTTTATATATAGACCCAAAGGGTCACTCTTGTAACTTGTTCAGGCATAATAGATTTGTTCCACTTGGTTGAATTTGGTTGAATTATTCTTAGTCTAGCTCTTGGTTTTTTTGCATATAATCTTTAAAAAGTTATATATATTTTAATGATATCTATATTAAACGGGCGAGACTAGCAAACTTTCAACCTCAAGAATCCCCTTTGAAAGCTCTGAGCTTAGCCTTTTAACTTTTTAACGAAGCCAAACATGAACTGTTTTGTGAATGGTTGAATTTGTTACCACCCTCTTCACATACCCATTCACATTGAACAGTCAGTTGGTTGTTCACATTTCTACAACTGATATGGACTTGTTTGAGTTTATATTCGATAAAAAAAATACTTAAACAGCCAAATAAACATGTGTGGATGAACATCCTCAAACAACCATCTTGAATCACCTTTACCTTGAGGTGCAAAATGGGTGGTTTTAATAATTTTTTTTAGGTTAAAAAAAATAGAGCATATATTTTTTTTAAAAAAATAGCATTGTATCTCTTATCCATATGTAGTTCTTTCATGTCCATAAAAAAAACAAAGCGTTGGGTCTCTTATTCATGTTCTCACACAGGTTACGAACACGTACAGACTGCAAAAACGCACCACCAAGGCACAGCAATTGCATGGCCAAAGGAATTAGGGGAGCCAAAGTTTTGTAGATTTTATTATGGTATAATGATATTAATGATGGATTATGTTAGTTAAGTAGATTTATTAGCAATGAAAGTATTGTAATCAGAATGTTTTGTTAGTTAGCAATCATGGGATGATAGTGGAGAATGACTTGGCATGTTAGCTGTTTGTTAGAATGCCTCAGAGAGTCACATTTTGTATTCATAGATATTCAGAGAATCTCTATATATGTATGATGACAATGGAATGGGACAAGAGGAAAAAATATTCTCTTCTCTATCTCTCTTTCTCTCTTTCTCTTCTCATTTCTTTCTTCCTCTTCCTTGTGAATCCTCCTCACTCTCCTCATTATTCCAGAACTGTCACAACATCTATGCATGGTTCTAATGTGCTTTATACACATTTCATTTTAAAAAAATCCTTCGTCATTGCCCACTGACAGCATTGTCTATGTGAGCCCACGCCAATTGGGTTCAAAAGATTTGCTTGACTTAATAATTTTGTAGTTTTTAGGCTAAAAATCTTGAGGTTTAATTTAAAAATAAAAATAAATTTAAAAAATTCGTGATGATAAAAACCGTGTAATATTTAAAAATCTTAAATTCTAAATTTTTTGAAAATATTGATGGTAATCGATCAATGATCCTGATTGTGAGTTTATGGCCAAAATTTTTTATCCTGACTAAGTAGTGGATGATTAACTTTTAACCCGTGCTTATAACCCCTAATATACATGGGGTTTGTGACTTTGTCATTAAAAAAACAAATTTGAGAAAAATTATAAAATTAAGAATTTAGTTTCACAAAGAATTTCACTAGTGCTCTATAAAAGAAAATAAAATTTTTTTGGTCATTGTCCAGTGACCACTGACAATGCATCCATTATCATTTGTCCATGTGAGTCCACGTCGACTGGGTCCAGGAGTTCTACTAAATCTCAATTTGAATGATGCAGCAGTTGGTGTGGACTGGGAGGACTGTGCCCCAACGACTGCTCCCAGGTCAGTCACTGTCACTGATCAATAATGCCTTTCAGGAAATATCACAAACAAACTGAAGAAAAAGGAAGGAATTACTACCGTGTCTAGCTAGCTACACAGTTGACACACAATCTCAGTTGAGCCGCTAATCACCCTTCACCGGAAACAATGGCCGGACTTTTCTCAAATGCTTTGGAGATGATCAAGGAGTTATCCATGCCTCATGCCGTTAAATATCTTGAACCCATATGGAGTGGAGTTGATGAACAGCTTCAAAAGCTCCAAGAATCCTTACTTCTTATCCAACCGCTTGTTGAAGATGCAGAGGCGAGGCAGTTGACGGACAAGGCTGTCAGATGCTGGCTTGTGTGGCTCAAAGACGCAGTCTATGATGCTGAAGACATTCTTGACGAGGCCAAGACGCATGAACTAGTCATCCAGCGCAAGGCACAGCTTTCTGGTCGCCCAAGAATTAGCAAGGTGCGTGAATTCTTTTCTCGTGATCATAACCCATTCTTGTTTAAACTTCAGTTGGGGAGGAAGCTCAGAAACATCAATGAGAGAATAAATGACCTCATTGAAAAGATGGACAAGTTCAAACTCAGGGTTGTTGAAAACAACAGCAAACCTTTGGGGAACAGGCCTCAAACCTACTCATATGTGCATGAATCACGAGTTATTCTTGATAGAGATGAAGATAAAGAGAAGTTAGTGCAGATGCTGATCAGTGATTATTTTGGTGAGAAAGTGACTGTGGTTTCTATAGTCGGCATGGGTGGTCTGGGTAAGACCACACTTGCTCAGTTGGTCTATGCAGATGAAAGGGTCAAGAATCATTTTGAACAATGCATGTGGGTATGTGTTTCTGATGATTTTGATGTGCCGAAGCTTGCTGGAAAGATCATACATACAGCTTCTGGGAAAATTTGTGATCATACAAACATGGAGGTGCTGCAGAAGGATTTGCGAGATGTCTTGGGGCAGAAGAAAAATTTACTGGTATTAGATGATGTATGGAATGAAGATTTCCAAAAGTGGGATGATCTTAGAAACATGTTGCTCGATGGAGGAGAAGGAAGCAGAATTCTTGTGACCACACGCAATGAAAAATGCTCTCGAGTGATGGGTGCTCAGAAACCTTACATTCTCAGTGGTTTATCAGAAAAAAGCTCTTGGGATTTATTTCAACAGAAAGCATTTGTTGATGATGCAGAAAAAGCACCAGGATTAGTAGAGATTGGTAAAAAGATTGTTATGAAATGTCAAGGACTACCACTTGCTATACAAGTAATGGGGAGTATCATGCGCTGTAAGAGCGATGAAAGTGAATGGCAAGCTGTGTTGGAAAATGAAACATGGAAGTCACAACATACGGAAAATAAAATCATGCCGGAACTGTGGCTAAGCTATGTTGACTTGTCTTCTCACTTAAAGAGATGTTTTGCCTTTTGCGCTATTTTCCCAAAGGGTTTTCTTTTTTTGGAACAGGACTTGATTCAATTTTGGATGGCTCATGGGCTTATTCCGTCTGGAAAAGGAACTGATATGGAAGTTGAAGGGCGAGAGACTTACACTGAGTTAATAAAGAGATCTCTTTTAACTAACGATTATCTTGTTCCTGAATGGGAATATGAAAGAGTGTGTAAGATGCATGATCTCATTCATGATGTGGCACACTATGTTATGGAGAATGAATGCTTCACATCGTTGAAGAGCTGTGCAGCCCCCAAAATTCCAATAAAGCCACGTCATTGGAATTTACATACTGATGAAAATTGTGAAATAGGGGATTGCTCCACCATCCATACTCTGCTATATTATAGTTATTATTGTAAAAGAGACTTAAGTGTGTTGTCAAAGCTGAAGTTGGTAAGGGTGCTTGACCTGAGTTTCACAAGCACTAAGGAGTTGCCTGCATCAATAGAGCATTTGCACCATCTAAGATACCTTGATCTTTCTTATACTCATATAAGGAAACTACCGGAATCCATTTGTATGTTGGTTAATCTGCAGACATTGAAACTCTATCGTTGTCATAAACTTTCTGAGCTTCTTCCTAAGAGCATAACATACATGAACAGTCTTAGACATCTTCTTTTTGAAGGTAATCGTCGTCCAGAGTTGGAGGCATTAAATGCTTGTTTGAGTCAATTACAAAACTTGAAAACACTACCACGATATACCGTGGAAGATGATGCAGAGAACAATATAGGACAAATAAAGTCCTTGAATCCCTTTGGTGAATTTGATTTGTATAACCTCCAGAAGGTGAAGAATGCTGATGATGCTAGAAAAGCTAATTTGGGCAACAAACAACTTATTCACACATTAAAATTAAGTTGGGGAAAATTTGGTTGGGGAGATGATGATGAATGTTTTTTGATGGAAAATGCAGAGGAGGTGTTGGAAGCCTTGAAACCTCCCAGTGGATTGAAAGAACTTACAGTGAGTTATTATCCAGGCAAACAATTTCCAATGTGGATGGGAGAAAAGCAACAATTCCAATATCTACATCGCATTGAACTATTCAAATGCAAAGCATGTGAGCAACTCCCTTCACTTGAGATATTACCCTGTCTTAAGTTTCTCAAAATCAGTCGTATGCATGGCATCAAACACATCATTAGCAACAGAGGCAGTGCACAGCATTCATTTCCTGCATTGAAGTTTCTAGAGTTAAAATATATGGAAAACCTAGAGGCGTGGTGGTGTGTGGAGGAGGATAGAGAAGCAAATCTGTCCTTATTTCCATGCCTCACTTCAATGGATATTGAAAGATGCCCCAAATTGACAACCCTGCCACTCGGGATTTTACCCTGTCTTGAGAATCTCAAAATGTATGAAATGGATGGCATCAAACACATTGTCAACAATAGAAGAGACGATGCGCAGCAATCATTCCCTCAATTGAAGAAGCTGTCCTTAAAATCAATGAGGAACCTAGAGGGGTGGTGTGTGGAGGAGGATAGAGAAGCAAATCCATCCTTGTTTCCATGCCTCCTTTCGATGAAGATTATAGAATGCCCCAAGTTGACAACAACCATGCCACCCATTCCAACTCTCCAAGAGTTAAATATGAAGAATTCATTCTGTGAGACACAAATCTCTCTCAAGCATTTGGAGTCTCTTGGGAGGTTGACTATAAGTTCTTGTACTAAGGAGTTGGTTTTGTTGCTGGAAGATGAAGAGGAGACAAGAGCCATGAAGTCATCGCTTGAGTATTTATCCATTGGCAACTGCAGTCAGCTTTCGTTGACATTGGTTTTGCAGAACCTTACATCTCTAAGAGACCTACATGTGAATTCAATTGAAAATCTGGTGTCCTGGCCAGACGAGATGCAAGGTTGGAAGTCCCTCAATTATCTAACAATTAGTTCTTGTAAGAATTTGACAGGTGCATCATCACAAGGCGTCTGTGGTCCACCGTTGCTAGAGCTTCTTCATGTTTCTGACTGTGATGCCCTGAGAAAATTGCCCATGTGTCCCAAATCACTCCAAACCTTGAGTATTAACAATTGTCCAGTAATGGAGTCTTTGTGGCCAGAAATGGGACATCTTACTTCACTATCCACATTAGAAGTGGGTAATTGTCCCAAGCTCGTGTCTCTATCTCACGGGATGCAAGCCCTCTCTTCCCTTCAGGATCTATCTATTACATCTTGTCCAGCACTGAAGTCATTCCCAAGAGGCCTCCGACAACTACTTCCTACTTTAGAAGAACTAACAATCAAAGAATGCCCGGAGCTAGAGAGGTTATGCAAGCCTGGAGGAGACTATTACAACCTTCTCTCTACCATTTCAAAGAAGCAAATAGGAGAAGAGTCAGGAGTAGAGTCAATTCAAGTTCGTCATGAGATTAGTACTAGTGCCAAACAAGCTTTGAAGTGCATCACCACAAATCGCTTCCTTTTATCAGCGATTTTGATTTGTGCTATTGCCGCCTGTTTCATAAATTTCCTTTTCAACCAACTTGATAGCCAGGTGCCAATTTCTCCCCTTTTTTATTTTTTTATTTTTAATTCTCGCTTTTTTGGGTTTGTAGAAAATATATTCTATCCTAACTCTCTTAACATGAACTTGGGGCAATGAAAGTCCCTTGTGCAAGTCTTGTATGCCTAATGATTTTTTTTCTTCTATTTGGTTTTGTTTTTTCCTATTCAAGAATGAAAAAGAATTTTGGTATATCCCCCCAACATGATGACAAAAAGCACAGAGAGTCTGAAACCAGAATGAAAAGGAAGCATATCATTTCCAAATATCAGTTCAATTAGAAAGTTTAATTCTTGATGTTCCCATTTGTGAAAATGTTCTTTATATTACTACCTGGAGATAATCAATAGTCCAATGAAAGCGTCCAAAATCTTAATCGGAATAGGCAAGTTGTTTCTTAACTAATAGCTCATAAGAATATACTTTTGTTAAAAAGATTTTTTTTAATTATTTATAACCATTTGATGCAGGATAGATTCACCTTTGCCATAAATGTGTACATAAAATATTGTGGTGTACACCTGATGTGGTTCCCGTTCGTATAACTTCTGTCAATCAATCTGATTATTCAAGTGTTCTGATCACTATACTACTACTCCAATGGGTGGAAATAGTATTTGTATTTATAAGTCATGGGACTGAGGCAAGTGTTTAAATCCTTTTTCAAATCCTCTGCTCTCAATCCACCTGGCATTTCCCATCATAAGTGATGCACAAGATTTGTAAGAGCAAACTCAATTGTGGCAACTGCAAACTGCATTGCTCCACAAATCTTTCAGCAAAATTGGAATCATGTCATTGGAAATCTAAACAAGTGTTCATAAATCTCTCCAGTATGAACACTTTGTGCAAGCCTGGAGTTGGAGGATGTTGTCTTGTCACTTCTTTCATTACCGACGCAAGGCCTCACTTCCTAATACAAAGGTACCACTTTTTTCCCATATTCTTTTCTATTTTTTATATTTTTTTAAAATAGTCTTTTTTTTTCTTTTTAAGTTGGTTGAATATGTATTTTATCATATCTGAATTGATAAATAAACAATTAAACAAAGATCTTGTCTATTTTATCACTTCATTTTAAACCTGAAACATGAGCCTTACGTTTAGCATTTTTTTGCCAATAGAATCAACATGTTAATTAGATTTAATAGGAGCCAGTATTCTTATCATTGTGTTGACTAAGTGCCCTCTCTGGAACATATGATTTGAGAGAATGGAGAAAGAAATGCAGAGGTATTTTTCTTTTTTTTTTTCAGAAGGAGAGAGATTTTTCCATACTTCATTGGGTGTAAAAGAATCGGATACATTGAAAATAAAATGATTATTTAACAATCTTTTTTCTATTTTCTAATCATTCTAATTATTATATACCATTTTTCTTTTGAATATTGACCAAATTAGAAACTGGAATAGAATGCATTGGAGTGTATATGTATGCTGACATTTGTGTTGGTAGACCAAGCTTTATTGTTCTCTTTCCCATGTCTTGTGTTCTTATTGATCTCCTTTGTTTTATTTTCTTTTCTTATTTTTTGGGTTCAAGAATGAGCCCCCTACATGAAGGCGGAATCAGAAAGAAATTGAAAAGTATCCTTTTTCAAGTATTGGTTCAATTAACAAATTTGGTGCATGAGTCCTCTATCTGTGAATATGTTCTTTATTTTACTACCTCAAGATGAATCAATAGCCTAATGAAACCTTGTGAAATCACAATTAAAAAAGGCAAGGTGTTCTTAATCAATAGCTAATGAAAATCTAATTTTGTTTGCTTTTCTTCTAATATTAATATGTGAGTTAGTTTAATCCATGGAATCTACTGTTAATAAACCTTTGTTTTGAAAATTTTTTATAACCACTTGATGCAGGAAAGATGCATCTGTGCAATCAATGTACAGAAACTCTTGTGTTGTTCGCACATGATCGTTCTCAATGATGGAACTTCCCTCGAGCATTCCAATCCTTTTATCACTGACATTAATCCTGTGGTAAGTGTTCTAATTCTTTCAAATCTTCTGCACTCAATCCATCCAGCATTTCCTAACCAAAGTGATGATGCACAAAATTTGCAAGAGCAATTCAAGTGTGGCAACTACAAACTGCATTCCTTCATGAGTCCTTCGCCCAACAGCAAATGAAATAAACTCGGAATAATGTCATCGGAAATCTAAATCTTTGTTCCATAAATTTATTTGGTATGAACTCTTTTAGCAAGTCTCAAGATTTTAGATCCCTCCATAATTCTCTTGCATTGATGATTACTCTCTTGTTTAGTTGGAAATCTTGTAGGCTTACAACTCAGTGCCTTCGATGTTGTCAAGCACATTTTATTCGTATCCTCCTTGGTCAACATTAAACACTTTTCACCCACTGTCCTCGCCTCGTCTTGTTACTTCTTCATTACTTTAGGATTCCAAATGAGCATTGCCGTAGTCCACTCCAAGAATATATGTATGAGGTAGTTGTTCCAGCGGCAAACATGTTCTGCAAGAATGTTGGAGAATTACAACATTGAAGATCAACTAATTATCGATGTATATGGGAAGTTTTTGATACAAGTGAATTATTTTGTGCAGGGACAGACAAAAGCTCATTTTTCCAGAAGATGATGTGCACCTGATTCTCATATCTCTTTGTGCAAGAATTTAGAGTTTCTTCTTCAAAGATTGTTTGAATGTGTAATGATTGCAAATGAACTAACCCCTTTAGTCCCACATCGGCTATGAGATGGAGTCCTTGTGTGCATATAAGTGGTGGGCATCCTTCACCACTGGCCGGTCTTTTGGTGGCACGCTTTCCTCACCACCCAGTGGTGAAGGATACCCACCACTTATATACACACAAGGACTCCGTCTCATAGCCAATGTGGGACTAAAGAGGTTAGTTCATTTGCAATCATTACAGAATGTACAATTAATTTTCAGTCACAACTTTGTGTCTGATTACGGCCATGACTGAGCAGATGCCCTGGGGATGATCAAAACTTGACATGTTGAAGAACTAAAAGATTCATGAAATACTTGTAACCTCTTTATTGGTGTTTTTAGAGATATCAATCAATCGGCACATGTTTTCCCCACTTCCGCTTTTTTATCAAGGATTTGGAATTGCTAGCACCTTTGAATTATCAGAATCAAGCAGAAGTTCATTCCTTGTAGACAAAAAGACATTGTCACATGTTGTGTATCATCTTTTGCACTAGTTTTAGAATGTTGAAATTAAACATGGTTTGATATCTCTCTTGTTTACTACCTTTTGTGCTAGGTTGTCTTATGTTAAAATTGGAACATTATTTTTTATTGCTCGTCTGTGTAAACCAATGACAGGGTGTATATTGGTTTTTTAGTTTTGGTTAAAAGTGCTTGAGAGCTTACTTTATTGAAATGCAAAAAAAAAAATTAAAAAAAAAAATTAAATAAAATAGATAAATAAATAACAGACAAAAAACAAATACAAGACAGGAAGAGGAAAAGAAATAGACAACAGAGGGGCAGGAAGGAAATAAGAAAAAGAAGAAAATTAGTAAGAGAAACCATTGTTCTGAAATGTCTTCATAAGTCATCTTGGAAGATCTCTTCCTTGATGGAACAAGGACAGAGAATGGAGACTACTTCCATGGCTGGCAAGTCTAAGAGCAGCTCGGTTCCAATCCGTAGGAATTACAAAAGATGGCTAAGTAAGTTGATCTAAGCCTCAGCTCTCCAGTCCTGATAAGTATTCCTGAAATTGGCGACCGTGAGAAGGCTCAGACACACGACAAAAATGTGTTTGATAGAGATGTTGTGAGTGTGATGAATGGCAATAATGAGTGTTTTAACTTCTACATCCAAATCTGATGCCACAGAAATAGAGCAGGAGCCTGCAACACAAACAGAATAATAAGAATTTGAGATAAAAACCTGCCCCTCCTGTGGAGTCACTGCCATTGTCACCACAATATAAAGCTGTAGAAAATAGAAAAGCCCCCTAGTTGGAGTAAAAATTAGAGAGTAAGAGATTCTTCCCCAACTGAGAAGTTGAAGATGAGCAGTATTCTTTAACATGTGCTAAAGCCTTTTTAGTTATACTTCTAAAATTGGGAGTCTCATTTCTGAAAACACAATTGCACCTGGTCTTCCAAATAAACCAAAAAGTAGCTGCAATAAAAGAAATAACAAAAAAGAGTGTTTATCAAGTTTAGGATCAATCCACAACCCATTAAGGAAGCCAGCAAGTAAGGAGATATGTATGCCTAACAAGTCATTAAGCTCAGACCATACAATTTGAAATACGCAAAGAGTTTGAGGGCCCAAATTTAGGGAATAAAGGTAATCATACATTTTAATTTTACCCTAAAGGAGCAACCATATAAATTGCTTTGGTCTAGGAGCAATCTTTAATTTCCAAATTTTCCTCCTACTAGGCCAAAGATCCTTTTGCCTGATCTCTCCATTAAGGTGTCTGTAAATAGCAGAGAGATTGTTGCTTTAAGATCTGGCCCAATAGTTAGAGCCATTTGGATCTATTATTCCAAATCTAAATATGGGAGAATTCAAGTGTTCTCCAAAAGTGAGATGAAGAATTGAAGATTCCAATGAATATTGAGCAAAATATCCAAAATGGCAATCGAACTAAAATTCAAATCCATGTTGAGGTAAGTAGGTTTTTTGTTAAAAAAAAAAAGAACCCCCACAGAGGCTAATTTATTGAAAAGGAGACGAATACAAAATAAATCAAGAACAAACAAGAATTGAAACAAGTAGTAGAAAGACAACTGAAGAAAAGAAAGAACTGTAGGATTATTCGATGTTCAAAACACGCAACGGAAGGCGAAATATCCAATGGCGGATCTATTTGCATTTAAAATTCATTTAACTAGTAAAAGATCGAATCTAAAACATACCTTTTGAAGCAGATTCTTTTTCTTTTCACTCCAAATCTCTTCGATAATGAGAAGACTCTATGCGTATCCACACCGAGACCAACCTTTGCTATCAACCCTTTGACAAAAATGGAATCAACGAACAACTTGAACAATAGGTTTTGACTCTCAAAACTCACTTGATGGAATGTTCTCTTCCTATTTTTTTCATCTATATTTTTTTAAGGCAATATTTTTAAGCCAACGTATATGGCCTCTTTTGCCAAAACCAAAACCATCAAGCATTCATGTGGCTTTTGGTTTTCCCAAAACCATCACATGCAATCATTCAATTTGTCCTTTAATATCATTTATATTCTCTATGCTAGTAAAGAATATAATAATATTCCATTTGGACTAATTAATTTATTTATTTGGTTAATCAAATAATCTTATTTAATTATCAAATAATAAAATAAGTAATCCTTTAGCAAAGATTAGAACACTCGTTAGTGTGTGCCCCCATAGGTTCAATGCTAAGCCGGTAGCAAATTAGTCAAACTAATTTACTAATCAAGGTTGGTGTCTAGCAACACTCCTTAATGAACGGATAGCATGAAATATATAAATACTCTCAAGAACCTGTTGAAGAATAATGTAATATTTTCCTTCTATCTATAAAGCCCCGGGTCAACCCTAGGATATGGTTGGACTGTCAAATCCCAATAGGTTACCAACTATGTTTCATGTCAATTATATCCGACCAACGAATGATTTAAGAAACTTTTTTCTTCTTCATTCAATTGCCTTGGCCTAGGACTTAATTTAGTCGTTATAAATAATGACAACATAGAGCTCAAACTCATTACCAAGAGTCAACAGATTCCATCTTCATCAATCATTAATTCTACAAGTATTAAATCATACCCAATATCTTTTCAACTATTGCCCTAGGACAATAGATGTCCAGAATCAAAGTATGATAAATAACTTGTTAATTACTATGACGATCTCAGGTCAAAGGAACTATTATATCTCATTCTTCAAAAGAATATCATATTGACAGTTTATGGTAACATCAACCATTCGGAATCCTCAATTGAGTCAGTTCAATGATCATATCTTCATATGCATCATCTATATATGTGATTTAGTTAATGAGATCAACTAATCTTTATCTTACAGAGACTATCACGCATATATTGATCAAAACAGATCACTAATGTCCTATTCTTAATGATCCTGTGACCAAGAACCTATTTTAGATTAAATAGTTTAAGACTTGACTCTAATTACTATGATCTCCATTACAATGAAAAGTCTCTAAATTTAATCAAGGACATTATCATATTAAACACTTAACATGATAAAATAAAGCCATATATTAAACAAACTGCACTGTTCAAAATGTATTCAAATTATTACATAAGAGATTGGGTCTAGGGCATATCAACTATATCCCTAACAAGATCAACTACAACTCGAAAAAGAACAAGAGCTCTAACTAATTACAAAAGAAAAAACCAGTATCTGAAAGACTCTTCATGATCCAGAATGGAAGATCCCAGCCATGAAGAAACAGGTTCAAGGTATGAAGGTCGAGACCAAAATTGGCCAGGCGGACAGCTGGGCATATCCAAGTCGGTGGAGTAACGTGAAGCTGAGGATTGTTATTCATGTTCAGCAAAAACCTCACATTGGAAATAAGATCATTAAACCTCCAAGAAATGAGCGAATTGTAGTCGGATAAGGCATTAACAACAGCATAATTATTAAGAAAGACATGCCGAATCAAGACATTCTTATCCCAGGTTGTGTATTGACAAGATCCCCTTGCGTATATCCCGCAAGTGCACGGGTTTGTTTAAGTAATAATCCCGGGTGAGCGGGTATCGAATCCACAGGGAGTAGGGAGTAAAGACACTTAATTTGATTCTTAGCTATGTAGAATATCAATAATGATAAGTGTGACAATGCCTCAATTCTCAACAATAGAAAGCAACAAGTAAGAGAGCAAAAGTAAGGGGGAGGTAAGGCAATCGATATAGATGGGGTACTCGGATGATGCTTCACCTAAGATAATCGCTTCAAGTGCAAGAACTCTCTATTATGCTTCCCAATCAATGCAATGGTGAGTCGTGGAAATCCTTACATACATAGTCCCAAATCTAAGGTCAACTATGCCTAACTCTATTCATGTCCCGGAGGAGAGATTAAATAACCTCTCAACCTCGTACTCGAATAAAGTTGCAATGAGCTCTAGGGATTCCAAGTGATAAAACTCTTCCTAATTATAGACCTAACCCTTTGGTCCAGGCGAAAGGTCCCTAACCACAATTAAGCCCTAGATACTAAGATCCCCTCAACGCTTCACTCCGTTGCACGCGCAACTAAGCCCCAACGGAGATTCATCCCTTAGACCATTCACTCTATTATGGCCGCAAAGAACTCGAGGAACGGAGGTAGAATTTATCACATCGAAGGGGAAAGGGGACGCTCCTGTACCTCTTGACTCACCCTCTCAACCCTCTCCAACCTAGCTTTGTCTAACGCTCGTGGTGTGTCACTCACTCACAAGGTTACCAACAAGAACTCTCAACCCTAGTGTCACTCTAGAGGAAATGTTCATACAATCAATCATTTAAGGTTGGAACTCACAATAAACATCAATTTATTGAAAGCATAATAAAGAAGTTCAATGAAACGACTACATCCTAGGATTTACAATCATCCAAGTACCCACTAGGGGTTTAGCTCTCCATGGAGCTAAATACAATCAAAGAAATCGAATGTAAAAACAATGAATCCATAAAGAAACTCCCTCGATGGTCATGTTGATGGTCTTTTGGAGAGTCCTCTACTCGTCGCAAGGGATCCTTTGTCCGGCCTAGGATACACCTCGCCGGATCGATGCCGACGAAAGCTCTCCCAATAACCTTCTTCCAAACGACGTGCAATGTCGGAGTCGTAGAACCTCTCCAAAATCATAGCCAATATCCCTCAAAACCCTAACCGAAGCCCTCTCTCAAGTTGGGGAAAAGATCGAGAAAAGAATCCCAAAATCGGGGCTGAATCGGCTTTAAATAGGGCTGTAATCGGGTGACTCCACGGGCGTGGATGGTACACGCGCCCGTGCAAAATTTCTACACGGCCGTGGATAATTTCCACACGCCCGTGTGGATTCTCTGTTTCTCTGATTTCTCAGCCGGCTGTGAACAGTGTTGCTACAGTACATGCTGCATTGTTGCTACAGTGCTCTGCTACAGCTTTGCCCTAAATAACTTCCCAATTCCATATTTTCATCGGGGTAACGTAAACGGGCACACGTTTACGTCGTGAATCACTTGCTTCTTCAATGATATACATGTTGGTGGAGCTCTTATTCTTATGTGCATAAATCGGGATACTCGAGTGTGACTGCCTCTGTGCCCCTCTAAATGGATGTGCCCACTCGAATACGAGGAGGTTGGCACACACTCTAGCATCTCACACCTGACCTATGTCTTCACGTTTGAACCTTAGCAAGATTTCCTCCAAAATAGGTGCGTTATGATCCACATTGACCTATTTCCTTCATACTTGGCCTCACAACCCTAACTGCATAAAAGTAACATAAAAACACACATATTAGTGTAAAAACCTGAGAAAAGTAATGCTCAACATAAGGAATGAACGCTTCACATTCATATCGCACAAGCACTTATCATGTATAATGTAGCTTCTATAGCATTCAAATCTCCACTAATGACGTCATTTGCAGGCTTGGAGAAACAACCTGCAAGAGTAACAACAAAGTTAGAATTTGAAACAAAGAAACCAGTTGAAATTACTGACATGGAACTGTTATATTGAGTAAAGATGAACAGAAAATGTCCATCAGCCCAAGAGAAATTATTGCAAATAAGCTTTCTGCCCTGGGAATTTATATTCCCAACATTGAAATCATCAATATGAGCCATTGCTTTGTAAACAATATTGTTGATGTTCAGATGAGTATGCCTAAAAATGATATCACATCTGCATTTCCAGATGAACTAGGCACCGGCCGCGATGAGAGAAATGATATGCTTGGAATAGTTGTAATTGGTGAGCCATGCGCCTGATGCAAAACTATCTGAGAATTGAATGAGTTTATTTACCTTAAGGCTGAGCATATTATAGACAGTTTGAATTTTTGAGCAAGAGATAAATAAATGATCAATTGTTTCTTTGTTGAGTCCACACAGAGAACAAGGAATGTCCGGACCAAGGTTCAACCTGTATAGATGATCTGAGGTTGGGAGCCTGGTTTTAAAGATTAGCCAAATAAAATGTTTTACTTGAGGGCCGATTTTAAGTGTCCATAGTTTTTTTCCAGCCAGACCAAGCATCATTACTAGATATATCATGGTTCAAGCATTGGTAAACTGCAGCTGAAATCTTGAGACTGGAGGAAGGAGGTTGCCAAGTCCAATGATTATTAGAAGAAGAATCAACAGCTCCAAGGTTATCATAATTTAGATTGAGAATATTACCCATCAAACCATTAGAACAATTAAGCACCCAATTGTCATCATGAATAACATCGGCCATAGTGATGTGGTCCAAATCAACAGACATGTCAATAAAAGTGGCCATTAATGCAATAGGAACACAAAAGCACAAAGGGTCCCAAAGAGAGGAGGCTTTCCAGGGATTAACTGTATTGATTTTACAATAAGGCTTTAAAATATAAGCAGATTGACAGAGCCCTCTAAAGAACCAGGAGCATTTGGGAGGAGCATTATCCTTCCAGAAGTTAAGGATTCCGTATTTTTTGAGAAAAATGTCCACCCAAATGACATCATCATCATTTAAATACCTAAATAAATGTTTAGCCATTAGGGAGTGTCTAATTATAGAGAGATCATGAATACCAAGACCCCCCTTAGTCTTACCTTTGGTAACATTACACCAGGCTACATAGTGGATGCCCTTTCCATTACTATCTTTACTCCAAAAGATTTTCTAACAATTTTGGAAATCTCAAACAGGATGGACTGTGGGATTGGGTAAACTGAAAGTGTATAAATGGGAATGGAAAGTAAGGAGGAGTTGATTAAAATAGCCTTAGCAGTGAGAGAAAGAGACATATTGCTCCATCGACTGTAAGAACTACTAATTTTATCAACCATGGATTTAAAAGAAGCGGCATTCATTCTTTGGGGAAAATCATAATGCCTAGATATTTAAAGGGAAAGGAAGCTGCTTTGAGAAGGATAGAACAAATGCTATCTTTGACTCTTTTGTTAAACCAGGTGGGGAAAAAGATTTGAGATTTAACATGATTAGGGTGTTGCCCAGAAATAGAAGAATAGAAATTAAGACAATGAACAATATATCTGGTTGTAGCTCTAGAGGCATGCGTGATTAAAATTAAATCATCGGCATACATAAGATGATTGAAATTATATTTAAGATTAGAACAAAAGCCAGGAATCATCCCCTTTCTAAGCATAGAGTTGAGAAAAGAAGATAGAATTTGGGAAACGAGAATTAACAAGTAAGATGAGATGGGGTCACCCTGACGCACGCCCCTGGAAGAAGAGAACCAGGGAGAAATGACACCATTAACGATAACAGAGAAAGAACTAGACTTGAGACAGGTAGAAATCCAGGAAACCCAAATGTTATGAAAATTCATTTTTTTGTCAAAATAGTAAGAATCACACTCCACTTGAGCATGTTATAAGCCTTCTCAATATTTAACTTGATTAACATCATAGAGGGGCCGTTGATATCGTACTCCATAGAATGGACAACCTCTTGAATGACAATAATATTGTCAAAAGAATAATGACCCGCAATAAAACCTACCTGTTCCATAATTGAGGAAGAATAACTTTTAAGCTATTAGAGAGAAGCTTGGTAATAATTTTGAAACAGACATTGCAAAGAGAAATAGGCATATAATCATAGACTTTCCTGGGTTTATCAGTCTTAGGGATAAGAACAATAGAAGTTTTACCCCTAGAAGGAGGCAAAATAGAATTTTCCAAAAAATACCGAATAGCCAAGAAGAGTTGATATCCAATAATAGGCCAAAAAGTGTAGTAAAACTCAACGTTGAAACCATCGGGGACAGGAGACTTACCTGGAGGGATATCGAGGATCGCACGGTAGACTTCCTCTTTGGTTACCTCGCAGATAAGCAACAAGCTATCAGCATTTGTGAGCTTGGGAAAGTCAAAGGGAATAGATTCGAGGAAGTTGTCATCAAGATTTGGAGGAGCAGTCCAAAGATTGGAGTACAAAGTACTAAAAGCTTGAAGAATATCGGACTACTTGGTTAGAATATTTCCATCTTGATCAACGAATTGCGAAATAAAGTTAAAATGAGAACGAGAACGGGTAATATAGTGAAAAAAACTTGGACTTTTTGTCCCCATTCTTAAACCAAGCACGTGGGCCAGCTGGGCCCATTTGGTGTTACTCTGTCGATGAAAAGCTGCAAGCTTAGTGTAAAGGTCTACAAGAATAGAATGAGAATTGGGGTTAGAATCGGAAAGTTCAAAAGCATTGGTGTCCGACTCCACTCTGAGAATTTCGGATTCGATGTTGTTAACCCCACCACACCTCCAGTTTATGATCCAAAAATGAGAACGAGATAAAAGGTTCATGAAAACTTGCATCGGATTTCCATGAGGAGGAAACTCCCAAGCTTCCCAAACTGCATTATGGCAACCTAAGTAATCAAGACAAAAATTTTCAAAGAGAAAGGATTTGTGGCTCTGAAAGCAATGCAATGAAATACAGAGAAGAAGCGGGGAGTGATCAGAAAAGTCCGAGAAAGATGCTGCAACTTATAAAACTTAAAGACATTAATCCAATCCATGTTAACAAGACAACGATCCAGTCTGGCCCATCTACGAGTGGAGCCATTCTGGTTATTACACCAAGTAAACGAAGGACCAATGAAATTTAAATCTAAAACGTTATTAGAATCAACAAAATCTTTAAAAGAACAAGCTTCTTTGTCATAATAAGAGAAATTTCCTCCTTTGAACTCATTCCTGGGAAGCACAACGTAAAAGTCCCCAAGAATGAGCCATGGAAGACGAAGACGAGTGATTTTAGACAGCTCATGCCTTAAAAAACCTTGTTTTCGGAAAAGAGTAGAGTTATAAACCACTTAAATGATGCAATTATTAAATAAAGTAGAAGAAACCACAATATGCAAAGCTTGGTGGGAAGCAGCCAGAGGAGTAACATGACCGATAATTTTATTGCAGAAAATAAAAAAATGCCACCCAAAAGCCCATTAGCTTCGATCACAGCCCATTCCAAGGACCGGGGAATCCTAGCACTGAAACGAACAACATGATTAGAGTTAGCATGAGTCTCAACAAGGCACATGAGAAGAGGCTTGAAAATTTGATTGATCCTGAAAATGCGAGATGACGTATCTCTCGCTAAAATACCTCTGCAATTCCAACATAAAACATTAGTCAACTTCATAAGAAACATAATGCAAAGAATAACATGAACAAAGATATCCTGACAGAGAGTCATAAAAGCTACATCAAAACCCACAAGTCGGACTCAAGATCCAGCGTTTTCTGGCTCCATTCTTCCTTTCTTGGGCGAAGAACAGGAGGAATGGGCACTTTTCCTCATGCGAGCTTCTTGTCTAGATTCTTCTTGGTACTGGACCAGGGTCATATCATCGTCTAGATCCTCATCGTCGGGCATCTCCTCCTCTTCATCATTAGATGAATCAATTTCCTCATCACTATCTTTATCCATATCACCTTCTAAAAGGGTTGCAGAAACCTGATCAACTATAAGAAGATGAGGGCCCCTCTCGGACTGAGGGGGACGAGGGGTAGAAGACTGGAGTGAAGTTCTAAGAATAGGTGGAGGAGAGTTTGAACGGGAAAAGATAGGAGATTTCCCTTTTCCTTGATCCGGAGGACCAAGGTACCGCATGATTTGATTGGAGGAATCAGTCAGTTGAACAGGGTTAAAAATAGGACCTCCACTGAGAGCTTTTCCAAGGTTCTGGTGTAAAGAAGGTTGACCCAAATCAACAATTGGCGGAGAAACCAAAGGATCATCAATGGCTGTATCATTGGGATTCCTTTCTTAGCCATCTGCTTAGAAGACATAGGGATACTATTTGGAGCGTTGGAACTTGGGAACCTGTTGTGATTATGACTGGATCTACCTCCACGTGTCCCACTGAAGACCGAATACCGAGACCGAGGCCTGTCTTCCTCGGAACTCACCGCGGCTGCCATGCTACGAGCCTTGGGATTGACACTAGTACCTCCCCCGCGGCCGCAAGCACGGCCACACCAGTAGGATACCAGGAACCAAGGACCATAATCAAAATCCGGTACAGAGGCTGCCGGGACCGCTGGGGCTTCCAAAGGAGGAGAAACATTAATATCCATGTCATGAGGATTCTTAGCGACTGCATGATCTCGGCAAAACCCTACCACTGTCTCTCGAGGGACTCGAGTGGGTGGATGGGTATTACCAGTTTCAGTCCCCACCGAATCCGGACATTTGTTAGATTCATGGCTGATTAAGCCGCATAAATAACAAAAGGTTGGCAATTTTTAATACATCACTATAACGAAAACACGCTAATGGTTGTTGTCGAGCCAAAACCCATGGCAAAGAGGTTTTTGAAAGATCAATGTCGATACAAACCCGAGCATATATTGATCTCACTAGATTGGAAGTATATTGCCCGACAATGGTTTCCAGAGTTTCTCCTTCCCAGAATTCTACTGGGAGGTTGTGAAATTGAACCCAGATGATTGCAGTGTGGAGTTTCGCAAAGGAAGGTTTGAAGAAGGGTTTCCAGGGTGAAAGCTGCAAAATGATGCCATTTATGGACCAGAGACCTTCCGTGATGAGGTGCTGCATAACTTGTTGAGAAGAGCACCAGATAAAAAGAAATCCATTGGGAAGATTAGAAATGAAAACTTCACCAAGGTTTGCCCATTTAGCAAGAAGAGTGTCTTTAACTTGATCGAATAGAGGCAATTTTTCAAAAAGTTTCCCATACAATGCAAATTGAAAATGTCGACGAGCTTTAGACAGGATATCACTATCCAGTTTGACAAAGTTGGAGGTAGATTCCTTAAGTTTGTGCAAGAGAAGGGAATTATGAAGTGGTGAATTATTTAAGTGCAGAGTAGCAGTAGAAGCCATTTGTGCCTAGGATTTTGTGGGAAGAGGATGAGTCTGGGGGATTAGGGGCTGATCCCCGCTTGCTATGTAAAGGGGGCTAGAGAGGCTGATATGGATCAGGCTAGGGGCTGAGAGGAAGGATCAGGCGAAGGATCTTGATAGGTTTCTAGAGGTGTTGGAGAGGCTGAGATGGGTTCCCTCCGCTCAATGGTAATTAGGTTTATAAGCAGTAGGAATTTCAAACACTAAGGCTTTTGCAAAAAGAAAGTGTTAATAGGATTAAAGGATTTAAGCCATAGAAAAGGCCTCAAAACTTTGACAGTGTAACACAAGCCTTTGAAAACCCAAGAATAATTAGAAGGGGTGCCATCCAATTAGAAATTCAGGTGATATACTTGAGGAGCAAAATCTTGACCCAGAAAACATCTCTGCCATTTAAATAATTGAAAACATGTTTAGCCATCAAAGAGTGTTTGGAAAGTTTCGGATTTTATATCCCTAACCCCCCCTAAGTACGATCAAGTGTAACATCACTCTAATTTGCAAGATGGATGCCACTTCGATTGCCATTACTCGTCCGAAGGAACCATCCAACACAATGTCATGGACAAGATAAACAAACAAGTAGTACAAAGTAATAGACATCAAAGAAGAGTTGATAAGCACAGTTTTACCCGCAGCTAACATTTTAGAATGATTCCAAGCAGAAAAAGTTTTATCAAGTTTATCCAGCAGATGTTTGAAAAGGAAAACAACAAGCCTTTTAGGAGAAATTAAGATACCCAAGTAGATAAAGGGGAAGGAACCAGTTTTAAAATTCATGATAGAGAAAATACTCTTAGCAATCCTTTTGTTAAACCAGCTGGGAAAGAAAATTTTAGATTTATTACTGTTAGGATGTTGACTAGTGAATTGCCTATAGATGGAAAGACAAAGATTGATATTCCAAGTAGTTTTCCTAGAGGCATTGGTAACAATAATCAAATCATCAATATACATAAGGTGATTGAAATTGGAGGGATGAGTTCAATCAGAGCCAAGGATCATATTAGTTTAAAGGGGATGCCAAAGTTTAGGATACCTGAATGAAAATGTAAGGGGAGATAGGGTCCCCTTGTCTATTTCTTTTCGAGGAGGAAAACCAAGGAGAAGGATGACTATTTAAGAGAAGAGAAAAGGAGGCAGAATTAAGACAACTTCTAATCAAGGATATCCAAATATTTGGAAAGTTCATTTTGGCTAGAGTGGCAAGAATAGTTGTCCAACTTAAGCTATCATAAGCCTTCTTTACGTCAATCTTAACTAACATCCTAGGCGAGTGCTATAATCTCTATAGATAGTGTGAACAACTTCCTCAAGAGCAATAATATTGTTTGAAGGATTACAGCTAGAAATAAAACCACTTTGTTCACTACCAATTAGATTAGGCAAAACACATTTAAGTTGATTAGAAAGGAGTTTGGAAAGAATTTTATAGCAAACATTAATTAAAGAAATCGGTTGGTAATCAGAAACTAGCTTGGGGTTATACTTTTTTGTGTATTAAAGCAATATCAGTCCTGCCCCAAGCCTTTGGCATAACAGAGTGAGTTAAAAAAATTTGAATAGTGGAAAGAAAATGAACACCAATCTCATTCCAAAATAGCTTATTAAACTCAACATTAAGGCCATTAGGCCTAGGACTTTAGCCAGAAGGAGGAGAAAGAAGGGTTTGGAAGATCTCATCTTTAGAAACATCACAAATTAGAAAATCACAACCATTGTCTAAAATGGTATGTAGATCACTTGGAAGAGCATTGAGGATATCCGAAAAACTACTATGAGATAAATTAGTCCAAAGCTTCAAATAAAAATCAACAAAAACTTTTTTAATACTAGATCTATCAGTAAAGGTATCACAATTGAAATCCATAATATGAAAAATAGAGTTGCGATGCTTATGAATGTGAAAATAGTTGTGAAAAAACCAGTATTGCTGCCCCATTATGAACCCACACTGGTCTAGCTCTTTGAACCCATTGTAAAGCTTTTTGCTTTTGAGGAAGAAGAGCGGGGCGAACCCACTAGAGACCCCAGGGGCGTGCACAAGCCTCGGTGGAACAAGTGGGGACGGGGCCGCGCTCACGTGGGCGCTGGAACCACCCGTACACAACCACTATTCACAACTCCCAGAAATGTGCCCTCAGCCGAGAATCGAACTCTCACCACTCGGTGAGAGCTCTATCGGCGACCCATGTACCAATAGACCCGACGGTCGTTGGCAAAGCTTTTTGCTTTTGGAGAGCAGCATATTTATTATGGATAAGGATATTATGGGTACATACACCTGAAACACCATTGGAATCATCAAGTTCTTGAGAATGGGGTTTCAGGTTAGTACTAATATATTCATTATTAATGGAATTTAGACCATTAGCCTGGCAAGTAATAAGATTATACGTAGTGAAAAAAACTAAATGAGAAAACGCATGTATATGATTAGAATGAGGTTTAAAATTCCAAGCATCTTTGACAACCTTATGACAGTTTATATAATCAAGCCAATAATTATCAAAGCGGAAAATTTTATTTTTTGCAAAAAACTGAGAGGAAAAGTGGTCAAGAAAAAAGGAGCATGATCTGAAAAGTATCTACGCAGGTATTTGAGAACTTAAGAATCAAAATTACAGTCGAGCTCTGTGAGAATAATAATAACAAGGACCTCCTTTTTGCCCATTCCTAGTGACAACAACACTAAAATCCCCGATAATAAACCAAGGTTATTTAAAAGTATACATACCAGAAAGTTTATGCCAGAGAAACACTGAGCTTGAACCCGGCTATCATTATATACTACCGATAAAACCCAATTATTGGATAAATTAGTTGATATTACCAGGTGAAGGGCATGCTAAGAAATGCCCATCAGGTGAATCTACCGATGTGTCTGTTCCACATTGTAATGATGCCTCCAAAGTAACCTTCTACTACTATTGCCAGTCACTCCCAACTGGCAGCCAATTTAGAACAAAACCCCTTGTTGCGTATGCTCTTGTTTCAATAAGACAAATGAAGGAAGGTTGTACTTCTTGAGTGTAGCAATGATCTGAGAGGTGGTATCTCGACTTAATACTCCCCTGTAGTTCCAACATAACACTTTTTTTTAACAAGAGCCTAGAGACTTTTATTCATTCTATAAAGAAAGGAAAAAAACACTAGGAAAGAGAAATACAAAAGAATGTGAAAATTACAAAGGGAGAGTGACTGAGAAGACCATAGCAAGAAAGAAAAAAATACTGATGCAGTAGAAAACATTTTCATAATCCAGTGAGGAAGGTCATAACCAGAATGGAACAAAGATAATTGGTGGAAGTTGTGGCCAAAAGTGGCAAGCTTTGTAGCGATGTTCAACCAAGTTCGGAATGATGCATATGCGTGGAGATCCAGCAGTGAGCAGAAGGCGATTGATGTTATTGATCCAGGGAAGAAGACACCAGGAGCAGACATTATTCGAAGATTGAAGTAGATCCAAAATGTTGGAGTCACTAATAAAGACGATCTATAACAAGATGGAAAGCAATGATCAGGGTTTGTAGTTCTGCAACAAGGTGAGCTTCAGTGGTAGATAAATGACCGCCTGCAAAAGAGATTTTATAATTAGAGGAGGAGATGAAAAGCCCCCTCTACAAACTTGATTAAGGCTATTACAAACCAAGGCTGAGAAGAGGAATAGACCATCAAATTTACAGAAGTTATTAATTATCAACTTCCTGCAAGATGAATTGCCAACACAATAAAGATCTTTAGCCTGATTAATGGCCCTGTGTGCAATGTTGAAAATGTTAGGCTTAATATCCCAAAAAATTGCATCACACCTAGCCTTCCAAAGATACCAGGCAGTTAAAGAGATGATAGATTTCAATCTTAAAGAGAAGTTGTGTTGAGAGTGCCAGCTGCCCATGACAAAACCATGAAGGAAATAAATATGTTTAGAGACTAAAGTGGAGATGAGATTCCAAATACCCTGAGTTTTGCAGCAATAATGAAATAAGTGCTCAGACGTTTTATAATCAAGATTGTAAAAAATACACATTCTTCTTAAGCCCAAGTTAATGGAGTGAAGAAATTCAGCACTGGCAATTCTGCCATTAAACATCAACCACAAAAAATGTTTGACATGAGGCATAACTTTGAGAGACCAAATCTTCTTCCAACCAACCCAAGGAGAAGGCTCAGAGGTGTTAAGATTCCAAAAATGATAAACAGTTGAAGTTATTTTATGTGTAAAAGTCTTAGGAGCCCAAACCCTCTCATTATTAGTGAAATGATCAATATGACCTAATCTAGAAACAATCTCACTAGCATGAGAGCTGAAAAGATTAGAAAAAGTATCAAGATCCCAACCATTATCAAGGCAAAAATCAAAGCAAGTGAGAGAATCTAAATTAAGATGCATGTTAATGAAAGTAGGTTCGAGAGCAAGAGGGATCTCACAGCACCATGGATCATAAAGCAGAGATGTAATAGAAGGGTTAACTTTTTTGATCTAGCAGAATGGTTTAAGAACAACAATAGTGTGACACAAACCTTTAAAAATCCAACAACAATGTGCACAATACTCACCTAAATCACATCATTTGAATTTAAATGATTGAAAACATGATTAGCCTTGAGAGAATGTTTGACAACCGACAAGTTTCGAAGAGCAAGGCACCCCTCAGTTTTAGGGTTCAGTAATTCAACTCCATAAAACTGCGTGGATGCCCTTTCCATTGTCACCTTTATGCTAAAAGAAATTCCTAACAATTTTAGAGATTTCGCAGAGAGTATAATCAGAAATAGGATAAATTGAAAGGTTATAGGTAGGGATAGCAAGGAAGGAAGAATTAATCAGGGTAGATTTAGTCACCAAAGATAATTTGGAATGTTTCCATCTCGAACAAGTGTGATGGATCCTGTTTACCATAGGTTTTAAAAAAGAAGCATTCAACTTATTAGGAGAGATCAGAACACCAAGGTAGGTGATGGGGAAAGAGGCTAAAGAAAAATTAAGAATAGATTTGATACTTCTAGCCACTCTAGAGTTAAACCAGGAAGGTAAGTAGATAGCAAATATAGTTGTATTAACATTTTGACCAATCAAGTAAGCATAAATATCGAAGCATAAATTGATGTTCCTGGCAGCCATTCTAGAAGCTTTGGTGATAATAATCAGGTCATCATGGTGCATGAGGTGGTAGAAGTTATAAGGAAGATTTAAATCAAAACCTTGAATCATGCTAGAGTTAAGAGCCTGATTAAGCATAGAGGAGAGATTTTGGGATACCAAAATAAAAAGATAAGAGGAAATTGGATCTCCTTGACGGACACATTTGGAAGAGGAAATCCAAACCAAAGGAGATCCATTAATAAGAAGGGAAAAAGAGCTAGACTTAAGACAAGTATCAATCCAAGAAATCCAAATATTAGGGGATTTCATTTTATCTAAGGTGGCAAGAATTGCACTCCAACTAAGCGTGTCATAAGCTTTTTCTATATCAATTTTAGTTAACATCCTAGGGGGGTTGTTAGTATCATGTTCGATCAAATGAACAATCTCTTGCAAGGTAATTATATTATCAAAAGAGCATTGACCGAAAACAAACCCAACTTGCTCACTACTAATGAGTTTAGGAAGGGCACCCTTAAGCCAATTTGCAAGAATTTTGGACACAATTTTGTAACAAACATTGCACAACGAGATAGGGCAATAATTAGAAACAAACCTGGGATTGTCATTTTTTGGAATGAGGGTAATATAAGTCCTACCGCAGGAGGATGGCATAACAGAATTGTCAAAGAAATATCCAATAGCATCAAAGAGATGATCACCAATATCTGACCAGAACAAGCAGTAAAATTCTGCATTAAAGCCATTAGGACTAGAGGACTTACCAGAGGGAAGATCTATAATAGTAGCATAGACCTCATCCCGAGTGACTTCTTGAGTAAGGATAGAGCCATTAGAATCATAGATAGTAGGAAGGTCATTGGGAAGGGCATTAAGAATATCTAAAAAATTGCTATTAGAGTTATCAGACCACAAATTGGTATAAAAATTGATAAACCTGTACTCAATCTCAGAGTGGTCAGAAACATTTGTGCCATTCGAATAACAAATTTAAGAAATAATATTGTAATGGGAGTGAATACAAATAGTGTTATGAAAGAAAGTAGTGTTCTGATCTACATCTTTGAGCCAGAGTAAGTGTGCACGCTGAGCACATCTAATGGAGTTTTGGTATTGAAGAGAGGTAAACCTGGTGTAATACTCCATGAGTGTAGAGGTGAGATCAGGATCAGAGGAGTCTACCACTTCGAGGGAGCGGATAGCAGCTTCAGTATCTTTAAGAGCAACATTCAGTGGTGTCAAATCTACATTACTCCAGGAGATAATTTTAGATTGAGTGTGGGATAAGAGATGGGTAAAGGCATGCATGGGATGCTATGAGGGGAAGCCGACCATGCCTCTCTTAAAGCATCATGACACCCAAGGTATTCAAGCCAAAATTATTAAACTAGAAAGTATTTTTGAAATGGGGAGGAAGAAAATAAGCAGAGAGAAGAAGAGGGGCGTGGTCCAAAAAAATATGAGGAAAGTGAATTAAAGAGTAAGAGGAAAAGATAGAGAACCAAACTAGGTTTACCAAGCATCGGTCCAGACAATCCCAACTTCGGGAAATCCCAGATTTGTTATTGCACCATGTAAATCTAAAGCCTGAAAAATTGAGATAAAAAAAGATTATTCCTATCAATGAAATATGACAAAACGGATGCCTTGCTCAATATTGCAGATAATGGAATTGAAATCTCAGATAATGATCCAAGGGAGGCCTAAGGTAGACATTCTAGAGAGCTCCGTCCAGAGGGCACACTGAGAATCAAGTCTATTAGAATTATAAATCACAAGAAATGATCCAATTAGAGGAATTATTAGAAAAGATGACAAGATGAAGGGTTCTACGAGAAACAACGATGGGGAAACCTGACCAAGAGCCTTAGCCCAAAGGACAATAATATCACCTGAAAATCCATCTGCCAACAGTGTAGCCCACTTCCAATTTCTAGAGATTTTGGTACAAAAATGGTCAGCTATGTCTGCATTATCTCTCATTTCAACCAAGCCAATAATCAATGGACGGTGGGTCCTTATCAAGCTTAGAACTTAATCTGAAGTTTCCTTGGATGAAATCCCCTTACAATTCCAACATAATATCTTAGAACTAGTCATAAAACAAATTAAAATAAAGGCAGTAATGAACTTATAAAAGAATACTTCCATAGGAAAGAAATATAAAAGAAGATAGAAGGCTGAGGGAGCAAGAATTAGGAACTAGACTCTCCGATTTCCATTCTTCCCTTCTTCAAGGAAGAACCCATCACGCCAGGGTTTCTCTGCGAGCTTCTTCTTGGCATTGAACAAGAGTCATGAAATCATCCGGACCATCATCATCAGACATAGCATCCTCCAAGTCATCTGAGTCTTCATCATCTGGATCACTACCATCCGAGTTATCACCATCAAGGGCAGAGAGAACGTGTTCCACTGTCATGGAATGAGGATTCTCTGAGAGGGTTGAATCTAGGTTAGAAGAGATCAAGACAAAGGATCAGATGATAGGTGGAGGGGACCCTAAATGGATATTAGGGGGCTGGATTTAGGGAACCGAGAGAGACAGGCATGCCAGAATCAGAAGAAAACTTCGGCACAAAAAGGGCTCTCGGGACTTGCACTTTTTTGAAATAGAAGCCCCTTTATCAGAGGGAATGACAAGGCTGTTGTATCGAGGGGTCATAGATCCAGAGAGCTCAACTGCATGGTCCCTAGGGATTATCGAATCCTCTATTTGGATTTGATCAGTATGATAATATTGAAATTGAGAAGCTCGAGAAGAGAGTGTCCCACCACAACTGTGACTTTCCACACCAACCAAGGTGCCTCGGGATGGGATGCCTAGGGGATGGAAGAAGCCGTGTTCTCCTCGACTGCAGCACCATCGGATGCTGGATCAGGGTGAGAGCCAGATCCATGGCCCCGGGCGTGGCCACACCGATGAGAAACTAGCATCCATGATCCAAACTCAGGATCTGGGAGAGCAGCAGCAGGATTTTCTGGTTCCTGGGGTCAATAGAAGAAGAATCCATCTCCATACCCATAGCAACAACATCCTCGGTCCGGTTCGAACTGACCGCAGCCTCCATGGGTTATGGAGGGGTGGAGAAGTTTGACCATCCCCGGTTATTGTCGTATGGGAGCAAGATTTAGATCCTTAGCCGATGACCCAACAGGTGTAACAAAATGTAGGTAACCTCTCATAAAGAACCACAACAAACACCTGGTGAGTATCATCTCCAACCCAAAAACCTCGATAGAGAGGTTTAGAGAGATCAATTTCAATACAGACCCCAGCGAACTTAGATCTAGTTAAGGAGATAGTAAGATCATCAACCTTCAAAAGATTACCCAAATGAGCAGTGACAGTATCAAGGAACTCCCCATCCCACAGTTCAATAGGAAGATTATGAATTTGGACCCAAATAGTAGTTGTGGTGAGTTTGGCAAATGTTGGTTCAAAGAATGGCTTCCAAGGAGCTAGCTGAAGAGTTAGGCCATTAAGAGACCAAGGCCCCTCGGTGAGAAGGTGTTGATAGCATCATGGGAAGCACAACGGATTAACAGAAACCCATTAGGGAGGTCTAAGATTTGGAGATCACCAAATGCCACCCATTTGTCCATCAGAGATTTCTTCACCTGGTCAAATTGGGAAGGTTTACCAAAGAACTTACCAAACAAGGTATTTTGGAATTTTAGTCCAGCACGAGAGGGGGAATCACCATCAAGCTTAAAGAAAGAAAAAGAGGAGTTTTTCAGTTTTTCCAAGAGTTGGAATTATAAAAAGGAGATGAATCAGAGAAGCGAGATGCAAAGGAAGTAACTTAAGCCCATGAAGGAGGAGGGGGGTGCGGGGGTGGAGGTTTGGAAACTTGTCCCCCACTCGCCATGGCAAGGAGGAAAGAAGAAGGAAGGCAAATAAGAGTTTTGCAGAGGATGGGAAGCTGATGAGTATGCCTAATGAGTTTACGTAGAGATTGAGAGTTGATAGTAACATAACACTTTAGTTAAATCCATAAAACAAAAGAGAGTAAAAGGAGAAGACAAAGTAATTAAAAAAAGGTAGTGTGATGTAAAAGAAGTCATTGAGACTCAAGGAAAATCTATCAAAGGAGGAAGCATATATGAATCCTAAGATTCATCACAAGATTTGACAACTAACCCTTTCTTGTGAGAGTTTGTCGAGATGTGGGCAACTTTGTGAACTAAAGCCTCCTTCTGAACATCTTTTTGAAACTGGTCTAAAGTCATTGAATCATTAGGTTCATCATTATCAATCATTTCATCATAAGATTCTTTAGACTCTTTAGAGCTGCTCATCTCCTAATCACCTTCTTCCAAGGTAGGATAGAGGTTTAGGAAGGCCACTGAGACTTTATTGACTAACATAGTATGAGTGTTTTACGAACTTCAAGCCATTTAGTTAGATGAAAGGAAAACTGACGTCAAGAGAAAAAGGAGTTAAGGACAAAGATGGTGGTTTGGCTCTTCTTGGCCTAGTGTGCCTTGGAAGGCTCGGTTCTAAAGCCTCAGGCAAAATAGAGATAGTGCAAATGGGAACAAGGTTGATGATTTGCAAGATAGGTCAACCATGGAGGCCTTAGAGAGGGTAAGAGCCGTTGGATGTTAGGGTGTGTTGGGATTAGAAAACCAACACAAGTGAATTATTATGAATGCCTGTACCATCCTCTTTTTCAGGAACAATGAAGCAGCTTAGAATGGGGTGATTATTGTCATGGACTCTAATGCTAACCTTGCCATGTGTAATGTGAAGGAAGTGAGTCGAGGAGTTGCGTGTATTGGAATTCTCGCCGATTGATGCTTTCCAAGTCATGTGTACAAGGCATGAATCAGGCCTCCAGCCAGCCGCCACTATACCCGGGACCTTGACATCAAGCTACCAATATGCATGGTCCGTAATCCATTTTCATTCTATCAAGTAGAGATTTTCTGTTGCCCACAGAGTTGAGCCTCAGAGATTTGTTTCCACAGCCAAGTCAGCGTTAGGCAAAGCACGAGAGCCCCTGATGGCTAACCCTCCCTTAGAGAGAGGTGGTGGAGAAGATCTACTCTGCTCTTCCATGGGCTGATGGATACAGGAACTCATCCCATGCCTAACCATGTCGCAAGTGTAACAAAAAGTCTGAAGTTTCTCCTATAGCAAACAACAAAAAACACGATGTTTTTCATCTCTCATCCATAATCCTCTTTTTCAAAGTCTTTGATAGGTCTATTTTGATACAAACTCTGGAAAATTAGAATGAGTCAAAGAGATTATGTAGTAATCCACCTTGAGCAGACGACTGACATGGGCATAATTGTCTCCGAGGAATTTCCATCCCAAAAATTGATAGGGAGATTATGTAATTGCATCCAAATATTAGCTGTGTTGAATTTTGTGAAAGTAGGTTCGAAGAAAGGTTGACAATTAGAAAGTTGAAGAATGGTCCCATTAACTGACCAAGGGTTGTTAAACAAAAGCTTTTACAAAACTTAATGAGATTCACATTAGAGCAAAAGATAACCATTGTGGAGGTCCCATGGACAAATGTTGTGCCATCTAGAAATCAAAATCAACTATGGCGTGATCTCTCACAAGTCAATACCGCCACATCTTCCTTTGCTCCAACTACTTCTGAGTGGCTTCTTGGCTTAGGGTCCATGCATCATGTAACACTAGATCTTGCCAACCTATCTCTTCATTCACCATATGAAAGTTCTAATGATATCATTGTTGGTAATGGTACAAGTTTGCCCATCATCCACTAGACAGTGCTTAATGATGGTGTTTACAATTAAGGGTGTAAGCGATCAAGTTCAAGCCGAGCAGCAAGTTACTTGAGCTCGAGCTCGGTTGAAAACTCGCTATTGGATACTTAGCTCGAACTCAATTCATAAATTAAGCTACTTGAGCTTGCTTGATTAAGCTTGATAAAGGCTAATAATAAACTTGGTTTAATCATAGATAATTTTATACTCAAACTTAATTATATATATATATATAGCATACTAATATATAATATATACGCACACAGATACAACTACTTGATTAAGCTAATGAGCACTCAAGTCAAGCATTAAGATGCTCAAACTCAGCTCGCTTGACTACTCGAGCTACTCAAGCTTGAGCTCGACTTAACTATAAGCGAGTTGAGTTTGAGCTTTCCCCGCATTGAACTCAAGTATCTTGCGAGCAGTAGTGTATCATTTACACCCTTATTTACACTTGGTCCTCCTCGAGTATATTGGCATCACCATTGACATTTATTGCATCTTTTGAATCTTTATTTTTATTGCATCATCTTTTAGGTCATCCATCTAGTGATGTTCTAATTCATCTACTAAAGTCCAAATTTGTGAGTTTTTTTTATCCAATAATCTGAGTCAATTTCATTGCATTTCTTGCCAATGTAATTAAAGCCATAAACTACCATTTTATGATTTCACTCTTACTTCTTATTTTCCTCCTGACTTAATATTTTATGATGTATGGACCTCTCCCATTCTTTCTTGTAATTGGTATAACTATGAAGCCATTTTTGTGAATCAATTTACTCACTATATTTGGTTTTATCCACTTAAGAAAAAGTTTGACATTTTATATGTGTTTCAATTTTCTAAGTCCCTCATTGTAAAATGCTTTGTCCTATCCATTGTCACTCTCTATACTAATAATTTTGGAAAGTATTTAGCTCTTAAAGATTTATTTATTTATTTATTTTTTTTTGCTACCCAGGATATCTCACATCTCACTACACCACCCCATACACATGAACATAATGGTTTTTCCAGAGAGGCATCATCATCATATTGTTGAAATAGGTCTTACTCTACTCCATCAAGCCTCTATACCAACCACATATATATTTGTTATTTGCATTTACAACTCTAGTTTAGTTTATTAATCCCCAGCCAAAGTCTACTCTTTCTGTGTTTTCCTCTTTTGGGACTCTTTCAAATGTCACCTAATTTAATTAAACTTTGGTTGTCTTTGTTACATACGGTGACACCCTTATTCTTCACATAAACTTGATTCTCGCTCACATCCATGTGAATTTCTCAGTGATTCTGACAAAAACGTATATCTTTGTTTTGATCTATCATCCTACAAAATCTTTTTCTCTCAATATGTTGTCTTTGTTGAAACCATATGTCCTTTTCCATCTACCACTTCTGCCAATGATGATGCTCATACCTTAATGAGTGAGCCTACTATGGCTTCCACCGATGTTGTTGTACAATCACCTGTGTCGAGTGTTTCTTAACAACTACCACTATCATCATCTCCATCACCAATCCTACCACTAGCCTTTTCCCATAAACCTACTCTGGAAGCTTCTTCATCCACTTCCATGTTTATTTCTCCAGCATGACCATCCCCTATCTTCCCTGATTCTCCCTCTTCTACACTTACAATATCCGTATTCTACAATCCATCTTCCTCACATCCACCAACAACCTTAATCCATCCTATGACTACCCTCTCCAAAAATAATATCTTTAAACCCAATCCAAAATACGGGCTTGATACCACTACCATTTCAAATGATTTTGGGCCTTCATCTTACACTCAGCGCTCAAAGATTCACTATGGTGAGAGGCTACGTTAGAAGAATTTGATGCCCTCTTCAAGAATGGTACATGGATTTGGTTCTACTGGATGAGTCTCAAAATATTATTGGGTGACAATGGGTTTTCTGCATTAAGTGAAAACCATGGTTCCTATAACCTTTATAAAATTCACCTTATTGTGAAGGTTTTTCACTAACGGCTTAGGATTGGCTATCAAGATACCTTCATTCCTATTGCTAAGCCTACAACTGTACAGATTCTTCTCTGCCATGTTGTCACCAAGGGTTAGTATTTATTATAGTTAGATGTCAATAATACCTTTCTTCACGGGCACCTTGATGAAGATGTCTACATATCTCAACCACCAGGTTGGGTTGATTAGTCTTGCTCCTCTTATGTGTGCAAACTTCTCAAGGCAATTTATGGTCTCAAACATGCACCTCAGGCTTAGTATAATGAATAACACTATTTTCTTCATAGATTTTGCTTTATCAACTCATGATCTAATGCTTCCTTATGTTGAGTATCACACCTCCGATGAGCAGTTGTACACCTACAGCTGCAAGAGAGAAGAGATGAAGATAACCAGAGAGGAGAAAGGAAGAGTTAGTCAAGGAAGGAAAACATGAGAAGAAAGGCTTTTCTCATTAGTTGTTTAGCCAATCCCTATTCAGTCCACAGCTACAAATATATAGTCAAAAAGTTAAAGTAAACATAAACTAAAACTTAATCTCCCATTGGTTAACACAAACACACTAACTTCCACCGGATTGGGCAGTAACCTTAAACTAGATATTGTTCTTTATATATTAACCAATCAAAAAACATTCATATCCAAAACGCATGCTTCTCCCATGCTTCAATGCAGAGCACCATGCTCAAAACCATGCTGGTTATCTCAGCACCATCCCGCAGCCATATTCAGAGGTGATGTTTCTCCATTCCCTGAGAGTGACCTGGAGATCGTGCTCCTTCATGCTACAATCACGAAGACGGGTCAACACCAACACCCTCCCTTGATTGAAGCATCCTTACTCCCAGCCGATCTCTCATCTTCTGATGCTTCCCCGCAGGCAGAGGCTTGGTGAGTATATCAGCCAACTGATCTGCTGTGTTGCAGTGTTTAATTGTAATGGCTCCTTCGGTTACAAGGCTGCGGATAAAATGAAATCTAACGTCTATATGCTTAGTTCTTCCGTGATAGGTGGGATTCTTAACAATGGCAATTGTAGACTGATTGTCACACCAGAGAACTGAAGGTCCTTCACACTTCTTCCCACAATCATTTAGAATTCTTCTCAACCATACTAACTGACAGGCAACCGATGTAGCTGCAACATACTCTGCCTCCGTCGTTGAGAGAGCGACTACATCCTGCTTCTTTGAAGACCAACTCACTGAGCAGGTGCCTAGCCTGCATATCATGCCAGAAGTACTCTTCCTATCACTCAGAGAGCCACCCCAGTCGCTGTCTGTGAATCCCATATGTAACAGTCCCCGCCAAATACTTTACAACTCTCTTGACTGCATTCAGGTGTTCAAGGCCTGGTTTACTCATGAATCTCGAAAGGAAATTGACTGCAAAACAGATATCGAGCCTTGTATGTACAATGTATAAAAGCTTACCAATAATACTCCTATACATAGTAGCATCTCTCAATTCTTCATAACCCTCAGCTGATAATTTTTCATTTACTCCCATTGGAGTCTCAACATGCTTGCACTGCACCATGTTCATTTCAGTCAAGAGATCTTCTATATATCTTCTTTGTGAGATGAAGGTGCCTTCACTCGCTTGATAAATCTCTAGCCCAAGGAAAAACTTTATCTCTCCTAAGTCAGACATATTGAATGTGCTCAGCATCTCCTTCTTGAACTGCTCAATTAGCACTTGAGAACCACTCGAATACACCATGTCATCCACATACAAACTGATCAGTATACAATTCCCTCTGTCATCTTCCTTTCTATACAAGGTATGCTCCGTGTCATTCCTCTTGTATCCATGTCCCCTGAAGTGTGCATCAATCTTCTCGTACCAAGCTCTCGGCGCTTGTTTAAGGCCATATAGTGCTTTCTTCAGTCGATACACCATATGCTCCTTCCCTTGCATCTCATAGCCTTCAGGTTGATTTACATACACCTCCTCAGAAATTTCACCATTGAGAAATGCAGAACGGACATCAAAGTGATACACTGTGTGCCCTGCTTGAGCAGCCATTGCCAATAGAAGCCTCACTGTTTCAAGCCGGGCAACAGGTGAAAACACCTCATCATAATCCAACTCGAATTGCTGAACATATCCTTTGGCTACTATCCTTGCCTTGTACTTTTGTATCTTCCCATTTGCTCCAAACTTGGTTTTATATACCCATTTGAGACCCACAGCCTTCTTCCCGGATGGCAGCTCAGTTAGTTCCCATGTATTATTGCTTCGAACTGCAGCCATTTCAGTGTCCATGGCCTCCTGCCACTCTCTATGTTTCACAGCATCTCGGTACACTTGAGGATCACCAACATATAAAGCATAGGTGCAGGAGTTGTATACCTCATTCAGAGTTCTCGTCTTCCTTGGTGGTGTCGCATCGCTACAACCTTCAAATGAGCAAAAATCACGTGCATCCTCACTGGTGCTTGAGGGGTCTCCACTTCTGCTTGTCTCTTTATCACCACCATTGTTCTTGTCTGCATCTTCAGTTGCACTCTGATCATCCACCAGCACTACTGGCCCACCTTCACTTGTTTGCCACTTCCATCTTGAGCTCTCGTGGGAAATTATATCCCTGCTTTCAAACACTTTAGAAGTTACTGGATTGTATAACCTGTAGGCCTTGGAGCCTGAACTATACCCCACCAGTATACATTTCAAAGATTTATCATCCAGTTTGCTAAGCTTTTGTGAAGGGATTAGTGCATAGGTGACACTACCAAACACTCGGAGATGTCTCACATCAGGTTTTACTCCATGCCACAGCTCATAAGGTGTTTTCCCTTCCAATGCATGAGTAGGTGATCTGTTGATTAGGTAGACTGAGGTAGCAGCTGCTTCTGCCCAGAAAGTAGTAGGCAAGCCTCCATCTTTGAGTAGACATCGAACCATTTCAACGATGGTTCGATTCTTGCGCTCCACTACCCCGTTTTGCTGCGGTGTGTAGGGGACCGAGAATTCTCTCCTAATTCCGAGCTCCTCGCAATACTCCTTGAAGGCTTGTGATGTGAATTCCCCTCCATGATCGCTTCTTAATGTCTTCAGCTTCCTTCCTATCTCCCTCTCCACCATTGTGTGGAATTTCTTGAAATAACTGACCGCCTCATCCTTGCTCTTCAGGCAATAAATTCAGCACTTCCTGCTAAAATCGTCAACAAGAAGAAGGAAATAATTATTACCTCCTAATGAAGGTGTGCTCATTGGTCCACAGATGTCCATGTGCACAAGTTGTAAACGGCCTGAGCTTCTTCTGGTCCCTGTAGTAGGAAAAGAGCCCTTTGCATGCTTACATGATGCACATTCTTCACATTGAGACACCAACTTCAGCTTTGGCAAACCATGGACCCTCTTCTCTCGTGCAAGCTTTTCCAAGCTTCTGTAATTCATATGCCCGAACCTCCTATGCCATAGTTCAGACAGTGTATCTTTGCTCACAGCTAGATTCAGTCTCTCTATTCTTGAGAGGTCGACTGGAAACATATTGTTGCTCAGCTTTGGAATGACAACAACTGACTCTCCCGAGCGGCCATCCTTGATGATGCACTCGTTCTCACAAAATAAGACTGAGTACCCCTTGTTAAGCAATTGCCCCACACTGAGCAAATTGTGGGCCAGTCCTGAGACTAACTGAACTCCCTGAAGTTGCTTGACTTCTCCATTCTTCATACCAACTGTAACTGTTCCTATTCCGAGTACCACCATTTCCTTGTCATCTCCAAGGCGAACAATGACTTTCTGAGTTTCATCTAAGCTGGTAAACATGCTTCTCTGGCCTGTCATGTGATTCGAGCACCCTGAGTCCACAAGCCAAATTGAGTTTGAGGTTGGAACATCATCAACGCTGGCCTTGAGTACATTCATGACTCCCCGTTCCTCCATGACCAACGATGCTCCCTTCTCTATGGACTTCGCTCTCTCCCGGCACTCGGCCTTTACATGTCCATATTTCTTACAATAAAAGCACTGGACATGGGCTTTGGAATCACTCCCCTGGCCTCTAGACCATCTTCCTCTACCCCTTCCTCGAGAGAATCCCCTCCCTCGACCTCTGGTTGGACTCCAACCAGCAGATGATGTAGAAGTACACTTCTCCTTAGCCTGTGACCCCGAGCTCTCAGCTTTCATGACTAGCGCCTTCTCGCTTACTTTCCCTGCAGATCGATTCACCCTGATCTTGTGTGCTTGTAGAGATCCGGTGAGTTCATCTAGCGTTAGCTTAGACAAATCTCTAGACTCCTCCATTGCTACAGCAACATAGTCAAATTTAGGAGATAGGCTTCGCAGTACCTTTGAGACCACCTCAGCCTCACTAAGCTTTTCCCCAAGACCTTTCACTTGATTTACTATAGTCACCACCCTGACACAGTAGCACTGAATGCTCTCCCCATCCTCCATTTGTAGGGTTTCAAAGCTCTGCTTGAGAGCTTTTTTCCTCACTGTAACCATCCTGGACGACCCCTGGTACACCTTCTTGATAATCTCCCACGCCTCGTGCGCTGTCTCAGCGTCGGCGATCCGGTCAAGAATCAGGCCATCCACAGCCTGTTGAATAAGGCACATGGCTTTTACGTCTCTCTTCTTACTCTCTCTGACCTTCGTCTCGTCTTCTCCTTCAGGCATCCCCTTTTCTACCAGTTCCCAGAGCTCTTGAGACCGAAAAACGGTCTTCATTCTCAAGCTCCACCTCCCGTACTCATCACCTTTGAAGACGGGAACACAGTGCTGTGTCAAGCTCACCGGACTATCACTCGCCATGTCACCACGCTCTTATACCAGATTGTTGAGTATCACACCTCCGATGAGCAGTTGTACACCTACAGCTGCAAGAGAGAAGAGATGAAGATAACCAGAGAGGAGAAAGGAAGAGTTAGTCAAGGAAGGAAAACATGAGAAGAAAGGCTTTTCTCAGTAGTTATTCAGCCAATCCCCATTCAGTCCACAGCTACAAATATATAATCAAAAAGTTAAAGTAAACATAAACTAAAACTTAATCTCCCATTGGTTAACACAAACACACTAACTTCCACCGGATTGCGCAGTAACCTTAAACTAGATACTGTTCTTTATATATTAACCAATCAAAAAGCATTCATATCCAAAACGCATGCTTCTCCCATGCTTCAATGCAGAGCACCATGCTCAAAACCATGCTGGTTATCTCAGCACCATCCCGTAGCCATATTCAGAGGTGATGTTTCTCCATTCCCTGAGAGTGACCTGGAGATCGTGCTCCTTCATGCTACAATCACGAAGACGGGTCAACACCAACACCTTATTCATATTTTTCATCAACGCAATATCACCATGAATCTTCTTGTGTATGTAGATAATCTTATTCTCGCTGGACATCATGACTTGATGATACAAAATTCATTGATCAATTGGGTGCTAAAATTTTCTATCAAGGATCTTAGATCTCTTTATTATTTTCTTGGCCTAGAGATTGAGTATACTCGAGGGGACCTCTTCCTTCATCATTGAAAATATTTGATTGATATCCTTAAATGACACAACATGGCTGGCTCCAAACTAGTGCGCCCCCCTCTTTCTACATCCTCAATGCTCGAACTTTGTGATGCTTCTTTGCCAGTAGATGCTACATTATACCGTCAAACAGTTGGAAGCTTAAAATATCTTCATATTAGTCATCCTAACATTACCTATGCTATGAATAAATTATCACAATTCATGCATGCTCCAACTACATAACATTGGAGTGCAATTAAGCGACTACTTTAGTATATTAATGGTACTCAATCTTATGGCCTTCAGTTCTTATCTAATTTCTCTTTGTCCTTGCATAGTTGATACTAATTAGGTGGGATAATCCTGGTGATCTCATGTCCATGGGATCTTATGTTTTTTGGTACAATCCAAACTCCTGGAGTAAAAAAAACATCATTTCATTGCTCTCTCATTTAAAGAGGCTGAATAATGGGCCATTGTGTCTACTAAGATGAGATTCAGTGGGTATATTCTCTTCTTGATGAGCTTGGCATTTTGGTTTCTACTTCACCATCACTCTATAGTGACAACATCGTCACAATTTATCTATGTGCTTTGTCTTTCATTCTTGTATGAAGTATGTTGCACTAGTTTATCACTTTGTTCGAGAATAATTCACGACCAAATGCCTTCATGTAGCACATGTATCTTCAGCTGATTACTTGGCAGATGCCTTTTGCCAAGCCCATTTCTCAACATCGCCTCCGTGATATTTGCTCCAAGATTAGTGTCTCTGATGGAGCACCATCTTGAGGGGGCCTATTTAAATAGATTTGATGTATAATTAATTTTTTATTATAATCTTCTATAATAGGATAGTTAGCTACCTACAAAATATTATTGATTGTATTATATCTCTCATGCTCTGTATGCTTTCTTTTACCACTATACATATTGTACATCACTTGTATTTTAAATATATGAGAAAGTGATAATTCTTATAGTGATAATCTACATGACCCAAATGAGCATGCCAAAGTGTTAAACTTGCAATTTGACCTTCCTTCTTAACATATGCATCACTCGTAGACAATACATGTAATGATTCTTTCTTTTTACCAGTAAACAGATCAATTACAATATGCTTCACATTGGAGATAACTTTAACATCATTATGACCAAAGGGAACATACTTTCCCGAATTTGTTATTTGAGAGACTAAAGCAAGACTTTTCTTTAAGCCAGAAACATGATAAGCATCCTTAAGAAAAATACCTCCATCATTTGAATTACATTCTTTTAAAATGACCTTCTTTCATTACTAGATGCAATGAAGTCTCAGCTATCACAATGACTTTCTTCCCACAATAAGGATGAACATCAGATGACAGTAATATTTCACATGTTGCATGATGAGAACAACCAAATCAACAATCAATTGCTTGTTGCAGTCAATTAAAGCATTGGGTTCTATAAGTGCATCGGTTTGGTGCACAACTGAAGTCACATTCATTGGTTGATCAATAACTTAAATGGATAAGCATTTCTCCCAATTTGGTTGTTGAAATTCAATGCTCACAAGTGCCTCACTATTGCCATGTGCAACATTTGCTTCTGTTTATCGCAATTTGGCATGGCGACTTTGTTATAATATTTTAAATATTGAAAATATTTGTAAAAATGGCATCTTTTCATATTTTTCTGGTAGTTGTAGTGCTTAAATGACAACTCTTTATGCAAAGACAAACTTAGGCAAGTTAGATTGCATCTCTTGGTGTAATAAAAGTAGTTATAGTAATTATAAGACATATTTTCATGTTTAAGAAGTTATAACCTCCTGAAACTCCAAACTAATATAAGTAGAACTCTTAAGTGTTGAATGAGGATATAACACTTGAAAATCTCTCTTCTCTTCAAGTGCCACAACAGACACATTCTTTCTTTCTCCAAGACTTACTTTATTGTGTGCAACATTGTGAGAGGATTCTTTGTGTCGTAAAGGCTTAGCATTCACCTTTAGCACACATTGAAAGGGGCTAATTCTCTTTCAGAAAAATGTTTCACGCCTAAAATCTAAAGTGTGCATCTTGTGTTTTTCTTTGTGAAATACTCTTATAATTCCTCCAAATTTCAATTGTTCTTACAAATTTGACTTGATATTGTCTAGCTTTCCACATTGTTCAACCACCTCGTTCACCCTGCAATCTCGTTTGAGATGTCCCAACTTTCCACACGCGTAACAAGCTCTAGGAGTTCCCTTAAACTGCTTCTCAGTTTTAGATTAATTTCTATCACATATAGAAGGTTTAGAAGGGAATTCCTTTTCTTTGATCTCTGAGATAAAGAACATCCTCTAATTAAGGAATAAGCTTGCTACTGCATGCGGACTTGTTTCACTAAGGTTTCATATGGGCCCCACCATATATATTTTTTAAATTCTAATGTTAAATTCGGCAATTACGTTTTTTTTAATTTTTAATTTTATACTTCATGTTTCAATCAATTTTTTCAAACCCTACCCACCTTTTCGCCTCCTTCTGTTTTAGTCTTGTTGTTTAACAAAGGTTAGATCTAGTGTCTCTCCTTGAATACGTGTGGTGCCGGGCATAAGAAAAAGGGAAGGATCTCACCGTCAAGGGTTTATTTTCACTATTATTGTTTAGGTAAGGTTCTGATTTATTTTGTTTCTGCTCTTTCTTATGATTTTTGTGACATGATACTAGTTAGGTTAGGGTTTGGTGAAAATTTTGATTTGATTTAATTTGAGGATATGATTCAGAAATTTTATGTTAGCATAGTAGAGATCCATCTTTAATCTTAGGAGACCTAGAAACTGATCCTGGACGAGATTAAAATACAAAATTTGTAGATATTAATCTTAAGTAGTTTACTATAAAATTTCAGAATTTTTGCAGTTGTACCCTGTAAGATATTGCCTTTGAATGCAGGTGCCTCGGGTAGGATTTCTGTGTCGGCCTTTAAGTGTTTTTTATTTATGTCATGGTTTTTTAGTCCGATTTAGACATATATTTATATAAGAAAAGTTGTATAAGATGACTTTATCTTTGTCTCTGCCAAATTTTAGAATTTTTACCCCGGTAATTTGTGAGATATGATCAGATTTCTATAGTTGTGCTTATTGGCATTTCTGTAGGATGTATGAAGATTGATCAAAGAATTTGAAGATCTTAGAAGTTGAATCAAGACTCAAATTTAATATGAAAGTTATATATATTGATGTTACCTAAAGACCTGAAAAAGTTCAGATTTTATACGGCTGTATTTTATGAGATATAATTTTATTAGTAAATTATTTTGGATGGGATGTCTGTGCAGAACATCAAGATTGATGGGTATTTTTAATGGTCATAAAGATTGAATTGGCTGAGGTGAAACATATAAAAGTTGTTTCATATTAAGTTATCTAATGGTCAGTAAATTTTCATAGATTTTGGAATTGTAGATTGAGAGATATGCATGTTTAAATGAGATATGTCTGAATTATAAGTCTGCAGAAATAAACAAAGATTCATTTGAATGCTATAATTTGATTAGTACTCCAACTAATGTGAATTTTGGATATGTTGTAGTATTATGTGTCTATGTTTCTCAAAATTTTGAATTTTGTGATTTGGAAAAGTATATGTGAAGTTATGAGGGATTTAGTACTCAATGTTCATGTTAGAATTGTTTTATGCCCTTTATATTGGATAATTGCTTTTATACCCCTGAAAGAATCTGAATTTGGGAAGTAGAATAATTATTTGATCATTTTTGCTTTTACACCCTTTGGAAATCTCTTTTTTCATTATCTTTGCTCACTAGCGACTTTTGTAGAATTTTTGTGTCTTGGAATCCTTCTTACACACCCTTACATTTTTTAAATCTATCCTATTGATGTTTTATTAGGCTTTCTTCCCTAATTATAGGGCATGCCAAAAGCTTTATGGTGTCTAAATTAAAGTTTACCACGTTAGCGACTATCAGGTAAGTAACCACATATAAATCCTACTATATATACGTATTATTCAACATTTGTTAAAATGATAGTATGATTTATTTTGTTTATTATTTGAATTGTCAAATTATATATCAAATTTCAGTTATTTATTTAATATTTGATATTTTAATTGTTTCTCATTTATTTCATGAATCTTTTAGTTCATTGAATTTTTGAGTAATTATATTTTTTGAATTATATTAATTATTCATTTATTTGGAAATTGTATAAATTATCTCTTTAAGTTTGGATTAGAATAATTGGTTTAATTTGATATTATAAAAATGGGATCATGTGATTGTTAAAATTTTGCTTAGAAAATTACTTTGTTTTTGCTCAATCTGAACATTGATAGTTTGTTGTTTTGTGAACATGAAGTATTTTGACATAGAAATTAGTCCCTAACATAACATGCACTAACTCTGTTACTGGGGGTTAAACACTGACCTTGTCGACAAGTATTCTGTTAAGAGACTATAGTTTCGCACAATTCTGTCGGTGAAGAATAACGTCTTCGGATATTCTGGCTCGGGTCACAGAGGGTAAACAAATGAAGTCTAATATTCTGGCTCGGGTCACCAAGGATAAACAAATGAACTCTGATATTTTTGTTTTGATCATAGTTATTGGCAGACATATACTGTATTTATCTAAAAATTAGGCTCTGTTGGATGTTTTTGTTTTGTTTCTGAATTGTATTTTGGTAATTGTTCCGCTAAATCATATTACTGATTTTTTTTTATTCTGAATTTTGAGACTTTTTATGATCCCAATATTTTTAGTGGTTGCTTACCGGGCTTTCAACCTCATAAATGTTGTTGATATCTCTTTTTAGATCAAGAGTAGAGTTGAATTGCGTATACCTTAGCGGGGATTGTTGGGTAATTACCGAATAATTAGCTTGTAATAAGTTCTGTTTATTGTGGGCCTAGGTTTTATTTGAATAAGTTTGTATTGTTTTTGCAAAACACTTAGTCTGATTATTTGTTCTGTTTTGAATCAGGTTTTGAGGCCTTGTATTTTTACTTGGCTTCGGCCTTTTAGGTGTATGGCCATTTCTCGGCGTCCCGGGTCCATTGAACCGGGTTCAAGGCGTGATATTTCCTAATTTGAAACAAATTTTTTAACTTGGAGATTGAAGGTTGATTCATCCACCCTTGTATGGAAGATACAACAAGCATAAACTCTTTCCACAAGCTACAATTATAATAATGATGCAAGCATGCATTGCTTACTGGTTCTTCTGTATCTAGTACTAAAATTTCAGCACACAAGTTCTTTACTTTCAAGAAATATTTTTCAATCGAGAGATTACCTTGAGTTGTCACAGCTAGTTCATTCTCAAGGTATTATAGTTGAGCTGTATTTTTCTTAGTAAATAGCTTTTCAAGTGTCTCCCACACTTGCTTTGGTAACTTCAAATTAGGAATATGAATTATTTGTTAACTGATTTCCACAAAGCAAATAAAGCTTTGCCACACTTGATCTTCCATTTCTGCCACAACTTAGCATTCTGAGGATTATCTGTTGGAATTGTCCTTTCATCACCTTCAAAAGATCCCACAAGTTCTGCCCTTGTAAATAAGCTTCCATGCATAGCTTCCAGCAATTATAGTTGTTACCAACATGCTTTTCTTCGGAGACATTAGAAGAAGAACTTATACCATTCATCTTGGTTGAGTAAGAATATCAAATACTTGGCAAGCAACTTAGCTCAAATACCATATATAACACAAATTTAAAGAACAAGAAGAACTTGGTGCAGAATAAACAATTTGAAGAAATGAATTTTATTACTCAGTCAAGAGAAGAAAACCAAAGAAACTTAAGTACTGAATTCAATTTAGCTATGATTTACACTTCAATTATACTAAAATTTTGTAAAAGAACTCAACTTCTTTTTCTAAGAAAGAGCTAGCATACTCCAAATTTATTTCCACAAATAAAAGATCAAATCTACTGACTGACTCCTTATAAAAAGAACCAATTTGGCCAATTCAACAGAACAGTATGTTGCATTAATTATTTGTGACAATAGAGCTCTTACAAATAATAATCATGCTCGTAAACAAACTTGTATCATCAAAATAAATCAAAATACTCAACATCACTTGCTGATATTTTCATAAAGGCATATCATCCTTCCTAGTTTCATCTTCTCATGTGCAAGATGAGCATTCATAACATTTAATCTCCCTCTTGTGGGGAGGATAAAAATCTAGCAAAACATTTATTTAATAAATCAACAAAATATTTAAAAAGAATATAAGAAATTTGAGGTCGATAGCGTTAGTCACACTCACATTGTTAACTTGGAAATCTAGGAATTATAATGTATGTTAATTTTACGCATGCTGAATAAGAAAAACAAGAATAGGAATGAATATAGGAAGGAACAAATGGAAAATGAAATCAAGAGAAACATAAGAGAGAAGATGAAAAAGAACTTAGAAAGAAGACAATAATTTGTTTTATTTCTCTGCATAATCCGAACAATTACTTACACCACATATTTATAGACTCAAGATCCAAAAGATGATAATAACATAGCGAAAATATATATATAAGAGTTAATGATAATTAAAAATAACTAAATAGGTTATAACTATCTTCTAAATGACAAACGTGCTCTATCATAATTAAAATTAATTAAATTGGTTCAAACTCTCCTAAATACCAAACATCTCCTATCATAATTCCCTAATAGTATTTGAAGCCCAATCGATAAACCATCTTATCAATGAAGTAATATGTGAAAAAGAAACACTATACTAATTTGTTATGCAAATTTTAGACTAATATTTTTGAGTTGGTTGTTGTTTATTTTTAAGTTTATAACCAAGAGGGTATTTATTCCCAATGAAATACAATTTTAATTCCCACTTCTTGAAGCAAGCAAAGGCTATAGTGAAATGTGCCTCCAAATCTCATAGGCATACTAATCCAGTTATAATAAGTTTGTTTTTTACATGAGAAATTCAGGGTTTGATTTTCTCCTAAAATATTGTTGAGTATTTAGCGAGTAATTAAGTGATGGTCAGTTTTTCACTTTATCAGAAGAAAAAAAAATACTGCGATGATTGGTAGTGGCATGGTTATGAATTAAGAGATGGTAATCTACCTATTTTTAAGAATGAGAGAATGCAATCCATACAAACATGTAAAAGTAGGACAGAGATAGCATCCTACCCTAAAGCTTCAAAATTAAATAAAAAAAAGTAGGTGTCAATAAATTGGCAATAAAAGAACGGAAAGATCATCCCCCTATATAGGGTTGTGGATACAAGAGGTCCACTTTCCTCTATTGAACATTGTTGGCTCTATAAGCTATCTATTACATATTTAATATGTTATAGAAATTGGTTACATTTGAAAGCACTTTTTACTGTATAATTTAAAACTTTTTAGAGTTACGCACTGCTCACTAACATCTTTCTTTTCTTCTTTATTTTTTATTTATTTTGGATGTAATTATCCACTGAAGGCTTTTTATAAAATATTATTTTTAAATTTAATTACCAAAATGGGCATGTCCCAAAGTTTTTTTAATAAAAAAAAATTTTACATTCAAACCCTTATAATTTTTTAATATTTTTTATAACTTGTTTTTTACCCACTTCTACTCTCCTATTCCTACTTTCACTAATCTTAACAGATAAAAATATTATAATATTTGGTCAAAATTTCAATAGATAAAAATTTCTGTAATCAAAATTATAATAGATAAAAATTACAATTATCTCCAAATATTAGAATAGTCAAATTTGCAACTGTTGGGGTAGGTGGAGAACATTATTGGGGTTAATATGATTAATTATTGGTGGCAGGTGGCACCTACCCCATTCACGATTGGATCAAATTGATCCTAACCATACATTTATTAGGTGGAAGCCTATATAAATATAAACCCTCAAAGTCCCTTTTGTAAAACTAGCAATATAGAGAGAAGTTCTCCTCTAAAACTTATGTCATTCTATCTTTTTTTTTTATTTTCTTGCAAAGTTATTTTATTTCCTTTACATTCAAGCTAGCAAAGTTCATATTCTCATCATACCGAATAAAAGAGGCTACCTTGGTCGAGAGGAACACCGACCAAGGGCCGCAAGAACTCTTGATGAAAGAACAAGCCCATGACATGTTGTATTTTAATCCTAATATTGAAGCTTTCTTGAGGAAGAAAAAAAACTTTCTCTACGATTGCTAACTACTCAATCTTTATCAATGGACTGAGATATGTGATAAGTGCTTGAATGAATGTATTTTATTATTATTATTTATAGCACTTTGCATATAATTATTGAATAAATGATTGAATTGGAGCTTAATTCAATTCTATTTTGTATTATGGCTGTAAGCCTCCGGCCGTAAGGACCTCTTAAGGCCATAAGAACCCCCAATTTCCTGAGTTAAAAAAGCCAAAAATTAGGGTTTTTGGAGTGATTTTCTTCTCTACTCTTTGGCCACCCTTTAGGCGGCAATTTGAGGGGTTTTCCATTGATTATCTTATGGGAGAAGGAAGAAAACAAGAGGGAGAGATTAGGAGAAGCTTCAAAGATTCAAGGAAGCCATTCGTGGAGAGATCTTGGCAGTGATTTTGGGGAATCTTCGAAGAACTTCATCCATCCAAGAAAATTGCGAGCTTTGAGGAAGTTTTATTATTCTTTTTATGTATGTTAATTCATTTGGATTGTATTGTTGTTCTCCAATGATGGAAAACTAATTTTCATGGTGTTTGGGTATAGTTGAACTCTAGGGTTCTCTCTTTTGACATTGGTTGTGGATATTTGAGATTTAATTATTTTCCTAATTGCAATCATTCATATTTGAATCTAATTATGTGTTTGAATGCCTGATTGCTATTGAGGCAAAGACGCCAGTTATCATACTCGATGTGCTTTATGACGAGTAGGAATACCCACCTAGCATAGACATGCTGTGATTAGAGGGAATTGTTAGTAAGCCTACATATAAGGTACTTTGGAGACCCCATCTCCCTTAATTCTTCCGAGTGAGTTAATGAGTATCTCAGTGCTCTTTGTAGTCATGTGGAGTAGATTTTAGGAGAAATCACATCTTTACTCTATATTTGGATTAGGGGTTAAGTATGATTTACGAAACCTCTCGCTTCAAATAGGATTACATACCTAGACAACCTTTGTCCTGCACTTTATCAAACCCTAGAGGGATGTTATGCTCGGACATTGTTTCTCCCCCTAATTTTTCTCTTGTTTTATTCGGTATTTCTTGCTTTTATTTTCTTTTGTTCACACACATCATTACTCTTGGATTAGGCTAATTTTCGGAATTAGAGTAAGTACTAATAATCTCATTCTTTCTTGTGAACTGACATCTTGCTTAAGCACACTTTATTACATAATCAGCATGTACACCTGCGTCCCTACTAGTGTGTTTTTCGATACGTGTTTGATAATTGACTTCCATATAAGCTTCCTCCATTTTTTTAGTATACATATTTACTCTCACTAAGCTCACATTTTTTTCCATTTTCTACAATGGCAGAAAAATTACTTATTTTGGTTTATTACAATGGTTCAATCACTACAAGTAAGGAGACGACAATATTTTTATCAAATGATCAATCATGTTTCTCTATAGTAAATGGTATCTCTTTAGCCAATTTAAAAGAACCATTGACAAAAATATAGAAATTTCAGATGATCGAAGATTTACTCATATCAAATATCGTATGACTATTTCTTCAAGTCACGAGAAGATCTACTATCGGTCTTTCAAATTGCATAATGACCGAGATGTTTAGATGATGTTACCGCTGCCACCAAGCATTTTATGATGTTCAAGTTATATGATGGAAATCACCCGGTACGTGATACTAATGTTTTCCATAGCCTTTTTTGGAGTTTCCCCTCATGTGTGGAGGCTTTCAAATATTGTAAGCCAATAGTCCACATAGATGGTACACATCTGTTTTGAGATGTTACAAATATATAGTTGTACATGGGGTTGATTATGTTACAACTATACAAAGCTCTTCTAGGAATCTAAATCATAATCAAATCAGCCCTAATTAACCATGAATCTTGCAACACTCCCTCTCAAGCTAGCCTGAAGATGTTTTCCATAGCTAGCTTGCTCACTAAAATTTTGAACTATCCTTGTGTAGCCTTTTGGTAAGAATATTAGCTATCTGATTTGTAGTTGGTACATAAGAAAGAAAAATCAACCCACTTTAAATTTTTTCTTTGATGAAATGTTTGTCAACCTCAATATGCTTGGTTCTGTCATGTAAGACCAGGTTGTGAGCGATTAAGATGGCTGCCTCATTATCACAATATACTTTCATCGGATGAGTCATAGGGTTTTGAAGTCTTCAAACAATCTTTTCAATCAAATTGCCTCGCTAATCCGATGAGCTAGAGATCTAAACTATGCCTCTGCACTACTCCGAGCCACAACATTTTGTTTTTTACTCCACGTAACTACATTTCACCCAACAAATATACAATATCCTAAAGTAGATCATCTGTCAGTAGTATTATTAGCCCAGGCTATATTAGTGTAGACTTCTATTTGTAGATTGTTATTCTTTCGGAACATAAGACCTTTTCAAGGGCTTCCTTTTAAGTATCTTAGTATTCTATAGGCTGCATCAAAATGTTTTATCTAGGCGAGTGCATATATTGGCTAACCTAGCTCATTGCGAATGTTATATCTGGACGAGTATGTGACCGATAGAATGGAGTCAATAGTTTTAGGGAAAGGAATAGTAGCAATATCCTAAAACTTTCCTTCTTCTTCTAAGCTCTACCCCTAAAGAGAAATTTTTTTAAAGCAAGCTTGGCTTTCAAGAAAAATAACATCCATAGAGACTACTATTATTTTTTTTGTCTTTGGATTGAAACACTTGTACCCCTTTTTATTTGGAGCATAACCAATAAAAATACTTTTTTCTGCCTTTGGGTCAAGTTTAGATCTTCTTTTACTATTTATGTGAACATATGTCGTACACCCAAATATTTTCAAAGGGAGATTTAAAAAAATGTGTGATGTATGAAAAGGTTTTTTTAAATAGTCAAGAGGAGTAACATAGTATAGAACAAGAGTAGGAATTCTATTAATAAGATAAGTTGTAGTTAAAATAGCTTCTCCCCATAGGTACTTAGTGTCAATCATCGAAAACATAATATCTCGAGAAACTTCAAGAAGATGTTTATTTTTGCGTTCAGCAACACCATCTTGCTGAGGTGTATCAACATAAGTAGTTTGATGATGAATTCTTTTTTCAGTGAAATAATTTTTAAGGGTTCCTTTAAAATACTCAGTTCTATTATCCGTGTGAAAAATTCTAATTTTTGGGTCTGAAAATGGCTCAATCATCGTAGTGGCACACTATATAGTTTTTAAACCAAGATGATGACATTAGGTAAACCCAACATAGGCAGTAGTGGCCATCAATAAAGTCACAAACAAAGCTATTTCGAAGAGTGTAACCCTTGCTAAATCTTGATGATCCCCAAATATCACTGTGAATTAAATAAAATGATTTTGACGCTTGATAAGCTTGAAGACGATAAACAGTTCTTTGACTCTTAGATAAAATGCAGTTTTCACAATATAATTTAGAATAATCCACATTTTTAATATTAGGATACAATTTTGTAAGATAGGGAAAACTCGGATACCCTAGCCTATAAGGCCAAAGCATAATTTGATCCTTAACTAAGGTAGAACGAATGCCACTAAAGCCTTGAGATCCTTTATTCTTGGAATCTTCATCTTCAAAAAAGTAGAGGCCATCAATTAATTTAGCATTGCTAATCACCTTCCTCAAGCTCAGTTCATGGAAGGTACAATATGATTAAAAAAAGGTAACACGACAATTAAAGTTCTTGGATAATTTGCTAACTGATAATAAATTACAAGTAAGTTCAGGAACATGTAAGACGTTCTTAAGGGAAATATTTTTTGAAAGATTTATCAGACCTTTGTTAGCTATAGAAGAATAAGAGACATCTGCTATACGAATTTTCTCAGGGTCAGAATAAGGAAAATATGAGTGGAATAAGCTAGACATACTAGTCATATGGTCAGAAGCTCCTGAATCTATGATACAAGGAGTGGAATGAATAAATGAGTAACAAGAGAATGCCTTAAAAATACTGCCTGCTTGTGCAACTAAAGTATTAGTAGCACTAGATGAACTCGAGTTGGCCTTCACTAGTTTTAGGAGTTGATCAATTTGCTTTTTGTGAGTACCAGAAGACATGTTCTTCTCTACAGTAGCGCTAGCCACCTCTGACATGATGGTGAAGGCTAAGAATTAGGGTTTTTTTATAGAATAAGGAGTGATTAGGTTTTTTTCTAGGAAATACAGTTCTTGCTCTGGTACCAAATCAACTTGTATAGTAATGAATAATTGTATATTGATGATTTGAGATGTTACTAATATATAACTGTACATGGGTTGATTATGGTATGTATAAAACAACAAAAATAAAGCTAATTGATAGCTGATTGACAACCTAATTGATAACTTAATTGACAACTATACAGGATTATTCTAGGAATCTAAATCATAATCAAATCAACTCTAATTCACCATGAATCTTGCAACAACATCTTTATGAAAAATATAAAGGGACTTTGCTATTTTTAATTGCACAAGATGGTAATAAAAATATTCTTCCAATTGCATTATCCATTGTGGAAGGAGAGACATTAGATGCATGGCGTTTCTTCTTATAGCATCTATGAGTAGACGTGACGCCACAGGAAGGCATATGTTTTATTTCTGATTGTCACCAAGCTATCAAAGGAGCATTTAGAGCAATTGGCATCAGATGAGTCCTGATCATGCCTATCATGTTTATTGCATCAACCATATATCTATGAACTTCATGCGTCTTTTCAAAAATAAAGAAATGCAACGGATAGTTGTTAACAATAGTAAGTTGTAAATCTAAATTTTGATAATTTTAATCTCTCATTGTTATTATTCTTTTTAAGATATTTTTTTGGGTGGCTATTAATGTAGGTTACTCGAAAACATATCATGATTTTAACTATTGGTATGGAGTACTTCGAGACTTTGACATAGAAGCAACGAGGTGGTTAGATAACATACTGCGAAAGAAGTGGTCTCAAGCATTTGACATTGAAGGCCGAAGGTATGGTCGTATGACCACCAATCTAGCTGAATGTGTTAACTCAGTGTTAAAAGGGACAAGGAACCTTCCTATAATAGCCTTAGTTAAGTCAACTTACTTTCAACTTGCTGAGTTATTTGTAAGGAAAGGTGTATATGCGCAAGCTCAAATTACATCAGGTCAAATATTCTTTGATGAGCTAATGAAGACAATTTAGAGTAATCAACAAACAATATGTAGCATTTATGTTCATTAATTTGATCATGAAGAAATTCTTTCATATTAGATGAAATGGCACCACCTTAGTGCGGTGGTATAGCTGGCAATTACCACATTGATTTGAGAAGAGATGGTGTGATTGTGGTGGTTTAAAACATTTCATTTTTCACGCTCCCGACGCTCTGTGCATAGGATACATTCATCATCATCTACATCGAAGCGTACGAGATAATTTTTATAGGTTTCAAACAATTTTTAATGTATAACATAAAGAATTTTAGCAAATGTCAAATGAGAGATACTGAAACCCCTATAATGATCCACATCTATGTACTGATCTTACAATGCAAAGACCACCTTCAAGGCCCACAAAATCGACTAGAATTCATAATAAGATGGACATAAGTTAAAGCGGTCAACCAAAGCGTTATGATTTATAGCTGCACGATGGTCACAATCATCAAAATTGTCCGAAAAGTGCACTGATCCAAGTCGTATGTCGTAATATAACTCAAATATTTCACTTGGAATCATTTTATAAATAGTATCTGTCTTCGCCCATTCAAAAATGTCAAGTGAGATTGTTTTTAGCTGTGGGATTAATTTACATGTTAAAACTTTTGGTCATTAAAATTTTTGAATGTTTAATATTTTGTTATTATGAAAAAATATTAAAATTATTAGAGTTATTAATAGTCTGAAAAATTAGTGAAAACAGAAATAGAAGAGTAGAAGTGGAAAAAAACAAATTATAAATAAAATTATAAAATTATAAGAGTTTGAATATAAAATTATTTTTATTTAAATGAAATTAGTGTGTGTCAATGATTTTTAACAAATAAACGTAATATTAAGAACATAAAAGCGTGATTGTGCATAAATAGTTACGGAAATGCGTATTTTGGTAATTAAATTTAAAAAATAATATTCTAAAAAAAAAGCCTCCACTGAATTTCCCAATCAGTTATATGAATCTTAAAAATAAATAGATAAATTTTTCATTCAAAGAAATTATATATTCTATGAAGACATTTGATTTTATATGTAATTATTAAAATTTAGCCTAAAGTTATTAGACTATCTTAATGCTTATTGTACAATTTTAACCTTTATCTTTGCAAGTTTCTATTCATTTCTATTGTGATTTTCCTTACAATTCAATGTTCATCTATATTTTTATAAATAATAATTTTGTATTTAGCGTACACTCTTTGTTGTTTTATATTTTATTAATGTATTGTCTCTATATTATATCCTCTCTTTATTTTGTTTTAGGTGCATTTTCCCATTTTTGGCTCTTAAGTATTATTATTCTTTCTTAATGTTTATTGATTTTTAATCTTTTAATTTTGCATGTTCATGTTTATTTTTGCTGTGATACATTCCATGTTTCTTGTATATAATGTTATAAATTCTTATGTTTAGTTTTGCACCAATTTATTTAAATTTTATCTATATAGCTTTCATATAAAGATTGATGTAATCGCCCATTTTTGGCCTATGTTAGTGTATTGAGATGTGTTTATTATTCAATTATGATCATAATTTATTTTAATAAGTTTATATTATTATTATTATTATGATTAAGGATGCAATTTCCTGTTCATATAATGTAGCAATATGTGTAGTTTGTACCAATATATTTACAATTTAGGTAATTTATTCTCATGTATATCTGACTGGTCTTCTTTCTAAAACGAACATGTCCATTCTTCTTGGCTTTAAGTTTTTATTAGTTGTCCCAATATTTATTATTTTATTTGTCTTAATTTTATAAGGCTCTATTTATTTCCTGCTTGTGATTTCTTTTACTATTTTTATGTTCTCATCATTGTTTCAAAATTATATTTAATCTAATTAGTTTTGATAGCAATGATATGCAGTCAATGAGAGAGCAGTTTGTTTAAATGATGGAAAACTTATTATGCCTTGAGTAGCATAAGACCGTATTGAAGAAACCATAGAATAAGATAGCTCTAAAATTTGCTCATTTTCAAAGTACTTAATTTGAGTTAGGCGATTAACTGTTACTAGCAACTTCCTTAAATTAAATCAGAAAACTTGTAACACTATCATGAGTCACACGGAGTTGATTAATTAAGTGGAATAGTTTATATGTATTTTTGATATTTCTCTAGGATAATAAAAGTAATGTGGAGAAGCCCATATCAGTGTACGACATTGCGACAAGTTAATATCTCAATACATCTATACTTTCCCCATCAGGTGAGTTGAGATTTGAACCATCTTCAACAAGCGACACCTAATGCTTTATGTAAGAGAACCCGGTGGCACAAACCAAAGAGACAACATTTATTGCATTAGAAGCTCTTATTGAAAGTGTTGTGTGTGTGAGCAACATATAAAACCCCACTGTTTGAAATAACTAAAAATGCATTGTTAAACTTTTTATCATAGTACCCCTTCATTCCAGAAACCAACATCGACACAAAACTAAAACTATATTCCTACTAACATTAAACACTCAGTGTTTATCACAAACCATTTTACTCTAGTACCCCTTCATTCCAAAATACATGTCATGGCTTTAAGAATTTTTACATAAGAATTAAGAATGAACACTAATTCTAAATTTTTAGACGTAAATGAACAAATTACTAAATCCACCACCTCTTGCAATCCAAACGTTTTCTGGGACTCTGCATACAACTCCTGCTTCTGTATGTATATGCCCAGAAAATTGTAGTAAAGAAGGGTAAAATTGACAATAAATGTTGGTAAAGCGGCTCTGGAGGGTGGGTAGTGTGTGTAGCACTTTTTCGACCAATTCCACTAGTAATGAACACTACACATCACACAATCAAGGGGCTAAAGAAGTAAAGAGACACAATATGGTCACCCAACACCACTGGCACTATTCATCTTGAGCAAAAATCCGGAGAAATAATTCACTAAGAGAGTGCTAAGAATGAAGAGTACAACACACCCCTCACTCACTCAATACAGTTAAACACCCTCTAAAATCGCACGGGCGCTCCCACCCCTCCAATCAACTCTCACCAAAGGGTCTCTCACCTCGTGCGCTCATCCTAACTCTTCGACAGGTAGGCCTTTATATGTAGACCCACCAACGTCTTAATAGATCCTTCCTCATTCAAACTCAGACGCTTCTCCTAACTTGACATCTTCCAAAGTTAGACGTTACACACACCCGACTGCAACACCGCCCACCTTGTCGACACTTGACCGAAGTTTCTAGCCCAACGCCAGTAACCCAAACTCATGGCGACACCTTCAATTCTCCCGGGTCCTTCGGGTTAGCTCAAGCACTCGACTCATCCCTCGAGCCCTCCTCCTCAGCAAGAACTACTTGCATTCCTCACGCCATTTCATCAAGTCACTTCTCCCGAGGGTCAGCACCCACCCAAAGTCAAAACACTCATCCCACCAAAGATGGTTCCAAAAGACTCTCCCGATCTCTCTCCCAAATTTGGTCCAAGTTTTGGCCTTCCCCATAAGATCTTCATTTGAATCATGAATATACTGTTACATAAATCCTGATCTCCCCTCATCAAAGTTTAGTCTTCAATATCTTCCAAGCATGATCTCAATCATCCATGCCGTCTTCTCAAGTCTTCAATCAATCCTCAACTAATCTCTCTCAAATAATCCTCAATGATTAGTTTCCTTGAATAGCTCCGCCCATAATTAGTCTTCTTTCACTATATTATACTCCATGATGATCTTTTCTCATCAAACTAATAATTCCTCTCTTTTAAAATAGATCTCTCATAAAAAGAGTTTACCAAATATATGAATTATCATCCCGGATCTTACCAAAAATAGATAAAATCATACCTAAGATAAAACTTACCCCTGCTTGGTGAGATCCCTACTCCTTAATGCTCCTTCCAAATATAGTTATTCTTCAATTGAAACTCAATGAGAGGAAAATCTCTAAGCAAAATCTTTCATCATGATCTTCAGCCAACATCTCCAAGTCATCACTGCTTAGCTATCATCTTCCTTGCCACTCTCCATTTCGCCACAGTCATCATTGCCATGTCACCTCTCTGGTATTGCGTCACATAACGCCAATCCGAAAGCCTTCGCACCTAACATGCTGACATCTGGTATTATAAAACGACAACCATTTTGGGAAACAAAAATTTGCACTTCAAAAACAACTCTAGATTTCTGAATCGAGGAGTAATAAATGTAAGCTTTTATAGTTTTATACAATTATAAACAAAATAAATATTTTCTTTTATAAAAACCTTAATATGAATAATGATAAAAAGTAACAAGATTAAATGTTTGACATAAAACAATAATTACTTTTGGTAATAAAAACTTGGTTTACATAATTATTTCTACTCTTTCCAATGTGTATGGTGTTAGGTGCTCGGTGCAAAACCATAAGAAACATAATTGGGGTTTGTAAGTTAGTTATTAGATGGTGGCTTGTGCCACCAATTACTTCAAATTACTCTTGCAAAGCCAAACAGTCGACATACACCACAAATCCTCAATAATGCATTTTGCAGATCGAAACCCTTTAATCTTCTAGCATAATAGTTAGTCTGACTAGTCACTTGTATATTACAGTTGGTGGTATACTTCAATTCTTTTCTCTCCAAGTTGTCGCTTTGATGAAAGATTTGCTAAGCACATTGAACATTGCAACTATAGCCTGTGCTTTGTCCATTATTCTATGTTCAGGCTTTTGTCCGTAACTAGATTTGACCATGCTTCACATGTTGTTGGCTTGTGCCATTGGTTTCATCCAAGATTTCTTTGCTTCCATGGTTGCCAATTCCACCTGTGCATTCTGGACAATATGCAGTAAGCTCAGCCTCACACACACATTTCAAATAGTTAGTCTGTTTTGTGCGCGAAGTCAAAACCTTTGACTCTCAGGTAAGTGAGAGCTAATTGTGTACTGCCTCGGCATGCTGAGTGGATCGCAGACAAGTGCTTACTTTTATGTCAGCATCTCTTTGGAACGATCGTGAGTTATCCATTTCATTTGCATTGGGTTTAATATGGTTCTTGCGCAATCATGATGATTTCACCTGCAGCAGCAAGGTCCTTGGCGCATATTGCGACAGTTTGCTCGTATAGAACATATTGTGATATAATGCATAATGTTGGATGCGCATACTGTCACATCTCAACAAAAATTGTAAATAATCTTAAAGAAAATAATATCCATTACCGCTGGTAAATGGATTTTATTGTGAATTAGGGTCATGATCGTATTCTAATAAAAATTAGAATCGGCCAAATTTCCCGCTTAGTTAGATAGGTCAATCGTACAATTGATGAGTAAACTACATCGACTAATCATCAAACATCGATCAACGAAACACATGAGACATGTGATAGATCAAGGTTACCTTCACAAAGATTTCACAAGCGCTAAAAATCCCTCCTCCAATGCCACACTACGACGACTTAAACATTTCACTCGAATTCGAAAAGCAGTTGATCGCTTCTTTTCGTCTCTAAGAAAACCAACACGCATATTGTGGTTTCCTTCTCGTAGCTCTCATCGATAGCACTACTGTTTAGTGGCCAAAAACCCTAATCTCATATCTAAGGAGTAAACTTTTAAATAAGTGTTAGCACGTAGCATGGGAAATCCTTTTGGGACTCTCTAGCATCGTTAGCGGCAAATTAACTCCTTACTACAATTTTAATAATCACAATTATTCGCATCAAAGAAATTGCACTCAAACAAAGATTAGAGATATCTCGCATGTTGTATCCAATAAAGTGGCTTCTGGCATATTAGTTCATCCACGAATAAACACTCTATATAAGTGGGTATGATTAGTACCACCAATGGCACCTTACTTCGCACAAGCACTTACATGTGTGTGTTTCCTTATACTGTTGGACATAAAACTGACTTAAAATATCTAATAACACACACAAACATATATATATATATATATATATATACATATCAAATACTCAAAAAGTAACTCGCCGACTTTGTATCCAAAACATAAAAACACAACATAGGAATATTTTCTCCGATGGTAGTAGGATAAAACCAACCTTGGACTACAAAACCTTCACGTATTCATTAGGATAACCCAACGCACCAGGTGGTGTTTTCTGTCGCATTTCAACTTGTCATATTTCATCTGAGACATCATTCAGGAACGATGCGATGAGCCAGCATTTAATTCTGGCTACTCGTGAGCATTATCAGGTTTCTAGCGAGAATTCAGCTGACGCGGACGCCGGACTCACACATCATCTTCACCCTCGGAGAACGCCGCATCGCAGACTTCTCGCGACATGTGCACTCTCCTCCTGGATGTCACCACGTCACACCAACTTCATCCTCCGCTCGACTCATCTTTTCTCGCCTCCCCTACTTGCTGACGCGCAAAGATTCACTGAGCAAAGCATGTAGGTAGAGTCTCGACATATCCGCCACGACCTAATTCCTCACCGAAAACAACAACCTCACAAGTGTCTGCAAATTCACGCGTTAGCGCTCTCTTTGAGCATGCTGTTTTGAACGTTAGTTGTTCAAATCGAGTTAAGCACGCATCAGCTGCATAGTGCTGCTCAACCAGTGTTGCATTACGTATATAGTTCTCTTGCTACTAGGCATCGCTAATCGACACTATCAAATGCTAATATAATTTATTACCACCTCGTGATAATAAGAACTCTCGTAATAGAATAATTCTTTACTACCTCAAGACGAATGTCTGTCGAGAGTTCTTTTTAGTGGTCCAACATTCAATATTTGTCAATCAGCAACCACACTGTTACTAAGTAGTCTCTTAATCTAGCGACGAGTATATACTGTTTCATCATGTTATGGGTGAGTACAACATGTGACAACCAATGAATGCAAAACTGATATTATCTCATGTCGTGAACCACTCGCCGTAAAGGAATATAGTATAATTATGTCTCATTTTTGAACGATCATCTATCAAATAATTTGATTTCTATAATGAAAGTCTCGATTACATATCATCAAAACATGAAATACACCACAATACTCCATAATTATAGCATGCAATGAAATAAAACAATTTTATTATTAAATAATAACTAAAATCTTGCTTTGTAGAGTGATACCAGGTTTTTAGTTACTTGACACCCTATCTATCTAGAACTATTATTCTTTTGGAATGTTTGGCATGAATGAATCAGACATTACATGTCTGCCCATGCGATGCGTCTCTGTCTATCCTTGATTTTTCAAGATCACCCTTCCATATGGTAGGTATAAGGTAACCCTACATAGAAAAAGATAGAAGATAGAGGAGTTAGGTAGCACTTCATCTAGTGTTTTTGCATTAGACCTCCCACCCAGGGTAGCTTGACTCCCAAGGTGAAGCCCGACTTTATGTTCCTAGAGGGGGTTTCCATGTTGTTGTTCCCTTTTACCTTGGTAATTTTCGCTGTAACCCGTGAACCTCCTTCCTTTACTTTTGTTTTGAGCCTATTACTTCATTGTTATGTACTTTACATTATTTTAATAAATTGTGATTTATTTATAAAATAAAACTACTCCATGACTATCCATAGTAATAAATTTTGGAACACATTCACCATCAAAATCCTTATCAAAAACAATATTAAATACACAATCCATACAACCACACACTAAATACTAGATAATTTCAAGTGAAAATAGGGCACAAAACAAGCGCACAAATTATGGGAAAATCAGACAATATTTTCTAAGGATTTATAATGATATCATCAATTCGAGACATACAATTATATAGCTAATGCAAATTAAAATGCCTGACTTAACAAGGAAATAAAACCTTTTTAGAGGGTTTACATGTACTTAAATTATAATTCTACTGTATCAGAATAACATACCACAAGGGACTTGATTAGCAGACTGCTCCGCCATCGTAGTGGATGGGCATGCCACATGGTGGAGAACCCCTTCACGCCGGGCACTGTAGCAATGTTGTTCATAAGCACCATGCTAGTATTGTTCTTCCACGCTGAAACCTTAGGTAGTATTCACGTACCCGCTTAAATGCGCTCGAGTGTGGGTCCCTCGTGGAGAAGTCTTATCTCCTCCTCTGGGATCTGCACGGGCAGCGAGACTTGCTGAACCTCGGGTTAATTTGTTTCCACAAATCTTTTCCGGCTATAAGCAGTAACACACTTCCATTGTCTCATGCGGATACCGACCGAGTTAATAAATCCTAGAGCTACTGGGTTACCATAACCTGCGCAGCTTCCATATCGTCACTAGTGTACTTTCATATTTGCCAATCCCTCGTTGCATAACCTCTTAACTGGGGCCCTTTATAGTCTATTGTTGCAGAGAAAAGCAGCAGAGAGAGGGTCGCTCACTTTTATTTTCCATCTCCTTTTCCGTGGCAATATCTCTTTATTTTAATAGTTACTAGTGAATTGAAGCTGAACTCCCAAATAATTTTGAAAAATGGTGAAAACATATAGAAAGACTCTGTCTGCTGTTATAAAGATGCGTTAGTAAACTCATAAAAGTTATACATCATAATTGTATTAGGGTAAGGGCCTCACTCACACAAAGAGAGGTGGTAATAATCGTAATTAAACTAAAACTTTTAAACAATAGATCATTCATCAGAAATTTAGAAAATTGGACTTAAGAATATTTATGGAAAGTGGAAAAGCATCAAGGATGGATTGTTACTATTTCAGTTGCTACCATTATTAGTGATGCCAACAAAAGTTGTCACCGTCAGAGTGTGCATATGATATAAGTCTCTCAACACGCTCACTGCGAGATGCCATTTGGGTCCTCTTCATTTAAATCAGCATCTCTTTTAGTTCATCCACTACTAAATTAAACCATGTTAGTCCCTATTAGGGTTAGGGTTTGAGGTTTAGTGGCTGCACCAACATGCGGCTCTCAATTTAACTTCTAGAATGGACTCAAAACGCTATAGCTTTGAAAGCATAATGGACCCAAAGGGCAATTTTATGTAGGGACTTATTCAAAGAATTGTGTCTTTTTAACATAAAAATTGATCAAAGATGAATCCGGAGGGGAAATTATCTACTCCTGCATTTTCTTTTTGAATTCTCAATTAGTAAACTCCGGCATTCCAATAGTCCCGACAGTCCCCAAACTCTCTACATGCCAGTCCTCACTATTAACCCTCAAGTTATCTCCCTTCTTGTGCAATACTTGAAATATCTTTGTAAGATGAATATAGACTTTTCTCTTCGGTTACTCCTAGCATTAAACAATGCGTGCAACTAATATCGACTGAAACTTCCTAGCAACATTTTTGTCATATTCTTTTGCTTTTGTCAGTGCTGCCATTTTGATTTAAAAGTAAGTCCTTCCCTCTCCTTCTTCTTCTTCATGATAAACCGCGGTGAAACTCACTCTAATCTCTGGTCTGGCTCCTCAACCTTTGCTAGTAAAAGTGTGGAAGGAGTTCCCATCATCGAGAAAGCCAAAAGTCCATGTAAGTTATGTTCTTATACGAGTCCCCATGTACAAGTCAGCTGCATGAACACTAGCCTTTGGCAGCAGATCACAGTAGGCTATCGTGCCTCTAGCTTAATGGACTACTCCTATCGCTGGGTGGCCTCGGTTGTGAAAAGAGGTGGGTCTGCGTAGCCTTACTAAGTGCCGGGCTGCCCAGGAACGTAGAACGCATGAGGTACATTTGAGCTGCTGGGCCTCGGATGTCTCAAGTGATAGGTAAAGTTTGTAACACCGCATAAACTCACAAAACAGATTTGTCACATTGAACTGGATTAGGGACTTTCAAGCAGAGTGTGTATGGCATATATACCATAAGTCAGCTCTTAGAATACTACGACCTCCTCTCTGGATCGGTAGTGACGTGAAAGTGGACATTGACCGTTTCGGGTGGGTCTCACAACGTAAACGAAATTTTAATTTTCTACTTTCTGCATTTTATTGATTTTCTTGTGTATTACTTGGATTTAACTATGTATTATCGCTATTGTTTCGTGCTCATTATAAGTTGTTTATGTTTGGCTATTAGTGTTATGCATGTAACTCATCTTTATTATCATGCAGACACAATTCTTCCATCATCTTTGTCGTATAACCATCGTGAGAGAGTCATTTGTCCAGGAAAACATGGTCGCTGACATGGAAACCGCTTTTTGTCCCAACACCTTTCTATGTCAGCCCTCAAGCATCATGTCGCTCATCTCAACAACCGAAGGTCTCCACCTCGAGTACTAGGGTCAATTATTTCAGAAAGTGGCGAGCACTTGAAAGACTTCTTCTCAAGCAACTTCATCATCGCATGCACTTCGACTCTTTACCCTGGTCACAAAAATAAATAAACAATCGGAGCACATGCTTAAGTGTGTCGCGGGAAGGTTGCCAAACGGCATTTCAGAGGAGCTAGAGAGAAGCAAACACCACAGACAATCCGTCGAAGATTGGAGCAAGTTGTCTGAAACGTACGTATTTTAACATATGATTCTATACTTCTAGCACGCGTTTTTGTAAGAATCGACGCCGCTTTGGCGCTTAATCGCAGTATTACGGTGCTCGGCATGGCATGTAAGAGCCATGGAGGACACGAAGATATGATTTGGAAGTGAAAAAGAGAAGAAACCAAGTCTCGTGATCAGAAAGCGCATTCACCTGTGAAAGGCACATATACCGTAGCTAGAGTAATCGTGAGCGCCAGACGTGGCCATCAACATCGCATCAAGAACAAGCAGAAGCTACTTCACGTCAGCACCTAGGAGAGTTTTCAAGCTCGAAATCGAACTCCGGCATAACGCTCATCGGCCGGGCTCCCGGATCGAGCGGATGATTACAGCGAATGCAGAAGAGATACTGTGTTTGAGGAGCATGCTCAAGCTCAACGAGGTGCCCATTGAGCCAAGAGAGAGGATACTGCCGCGTGAGCTTCGGGAGGCGTCATGCCTACCCCAAACGGCCGCCTCAATGCGAGCTTATCGGGAGCCAGAGATATCGCCGGTGATGGAGGCTATTTTCGAGCCGGGTATACCGCTTGTGGGTATGGGAGGCTGCCCTTGATGTGGTGTTTTTGAGTCTATTTTGAGGGGCATACGGGCCGGTTTTGAGATGAGCAGTGTACGGTATATGGAGGGCATTTGAGGCTCTTTTGAAAACTGTTCCTGACATCCGGGGCAGCCAAAGCACTTTAGGAAAGTAGAGGAGAAACGAAAGACATCATCTTGGGGAGAGTCAGCTTGAGGCTTGGAGGTGATCAAGGGCTTTGAACTTTATGTGGTGGTGCTTCATCATCAAGGGAGCGAGGAACATCATGCACTTGGGCTAGTAGGAAGCCGCCGCCAGCGCTGCAGCATTGTTCTTTTCTTCACCATCATTCGGACTAGGGAGTGCCATTTATGCTTTGTGTCTCATGTTTCTTGAGTTTGGTGATACTTATTTTACAGTATGATGAGACACTCAGACCCCCAAGGCACTGGATGGTGGGTGGAACCATGGGGGTTCATCATATATTGTGGATGCTATACTTTTATTTTGAAATGCATTGCGTGATTTAAGGGTTTCGACTTATTGCTCTTCATGTTCAGAACCAGGAACTATGTTTTGAGAGATCCTGAGTTCTTTTATTGAGTTGTATGTGTAGATGTGACGAGTCGCATGTACCAGGACTCATTAATGAGCTTGGGAAGCATTCTTATATCGACACTGCCATGAGATTGACGTTGGTAAAGCGCCTCAACCATAAGGATGGATCTTAGGTTAAGTGTATCCTTATTGCATGATTCTCTCTCGCTTAATGCAATCGTATAGGAAACTATTTGTGCGAGATCCTTGCCACATTCGTATGCTAGGGTCAAATCCACCAAGAGATTGTTGAACGATCGATCCATCGGAACTAAACCACCTGCCATGTTGTTCTTATGCATCCATATATCATGATGACCTCACAGGATCCTCACCCTAGGCCCATTTTACTTCATCATCATCGCTCTCGTGATTTCGCTCGCCTTGGAATTGTTATACGCAGGATTTGTTAGGACTCATGGCCGTACAGGCTAGGAGTGAACACCATGCTTGCTTTCTGGTAAGTGTTAGAAAGCAGCGATAGAGGTAGTAATAGGAGTTCCCAGCCCCTCGCGGAGTCACGCACTCGCAGTCACCGGCTGTAGTACGCCTTGGCGACCAGACACTTTGCGCAAAGCAAATCAAAGATAATGCAATCCACTCATGACACTTATGGTTGAGGCATCGCAGACGACATCGCATCCGAAGGCCATCAAGAAAATGGGTATCCATTCGTGGTGGACCCAAAAGCGAAGAGTGGCCCACATAGTAGCGAAGCAGGACATACAAGCGACGTTTGCGAAGTACGGTGTCCAGCCACGTGATAAAGCAGTGCTTGGATGAAAAGCACGTGAGGGCCGGCCATACATGGAGAAATGAAACTAGCTAGGCTGTGGATGCTGTTGCTTTGTTCACCGAGAGATGGCATAGACAAACCCTGGTAGCATCTTAAGCATTGAGAATGACAGGGAAAACTTCAATCATTCTCTTCCATGCATGTGTGATTGTTTCAAGAGGGGGTTCAAGTCATTACCATCAATGGGATGCATTTGTTGGCTACAAACGTAGGCATCCTTCCCGAGCAGCACCAAGTAAAGATAGTAAAACGCTGGGTCTCTCTATATAGGGTTTGTAACCATCATCGATTTGAGGAACGGAAGGAGCTTGATACGTTTTCTGCCACACTTGGGAGGTGTTGTATGGAGAAGATGGCTACAACAAGGTTATCACTTTATTGCTCGATGTGTTCAAAAGTCTCGTGAACACCGTCATAAAAGTCTTCCCATCCACTCCACATGGTTTTTACCTCACATTTGGAGACAAACTTCATGAGGACAAATGTTAGGCTTGGTAAGGCCTCGAGGAGAAGAGTGTTGAGCCATAATTATCAAAATAGTTTATGCATGCACTCATAGAGAGTACTGATGCTCACGCTAGTGAACTTGCATCTATATTAATCTGTGGTGCACCATTGGTTGCTTCCACAAGTATCGTCAACCATTGGTCAAAGTATTTGTTTAAGGGTGTACATTGGAAAGTAGACATACTCTCAACATAACGTAGTCGCTCCCATGCTTAGTTTAAAAGAGGCTCATCTTTTAGTGACGAGTATGCAGCTGACACAATCAGTTAAAATCAGTGTAATATTTCACTTTTATGTATATTATAATAATTTCATGTTTATTATTTTGTGAAATGTGTAATATACAAAGTGGTGTGTGTTATCTTAGTCTATTTTTGTGTAATATAAGCCATTCACGCGAGCTTAACACAATAATATTTAAAATACTGATCTTCAGTTTTAAACTCATGAACATGTTCGTGACGACGCTAACAATCCCCATTGCATTAGAAACACCCCTCCGGTCGAGATATATAGAAAGTTGAGCAACTCAGAAGGCACCACTGCTGGTGGGTCTGCTTGATGGTCATAATACAAAGTGCGTTGACTGAAAACAACAACACTATCAGCTTCGTGCATGAGAAAGTGCTCATGCCGTGTAGGAAGTGCATGGCCTCCCCCAAGCATGTGTGGAACTATCATGGAGACAGACGAATGCATCGTTATATCGTGACAAATACTATCAGGAACTCCAAATAGCTGCACATACGCTGAACCCATATATTCCATCCCGGACAACAACAATCCAATGAACTTGAATAGCTGCATGAAGCTAAACCTATGTATTCAATCCTCGAACCATAACAAGCTAACCCATGACAACCGTAATCTTCACATTGTACCACCTAGTAACAGGACAAGACTTGAAGTTCAAGAAGGATTAGGACTCGAATAACAAGTGTTTGATGTTTTGAGAGTTGCATTGCAATAGATGTCATCAACAGGGCCACAACTGCCGCCTCAGAATGTTGTTATAGCTCGACCAAGACATGTATTCCCGGCCTCGTGTAGTATATGTTTTATGTCAGACATGCATTATCCTGAGTTTATTATTAGTATAATTCCCTTAATGCCTCTATCAAACTTACCCTTTTTAATCCCTTTTAATTTATATTATAACATTTTTAGTCCCTTTTACTATTTTAATTTAGCTCATATTAGTCTCTTAATTAAATCCTAAACCTTAACCCTAAACTCTCAAGAAGAGGGACTAGTATGGCTCACTTGAGGTAGTATAGAGACTAAAATGTAAACAATTTAAAGTAAGGGACTCATAAGTTAAAAAGTAGAGAGTCTATTTAGAGAATTATATTTTTATTATTTCCCGTATCGCCTGTAATATAAGATATTAGAATGCACACAGGAGAAGTGTATGGCCAAAAACATTGCATACCAATATCTTATATTACACAGGATATTAATTAAGTTTATCTTGTATTTGTATGTATGTGCCATCTTTGGCTACCAATACAAGTTATGAAGAAGTAGTGCATGTTTTAACAGTAATGTTACTTTTTCTACGAGTGAATTTCTTGAATTAGAAGTTCATATCCAAAACTCATCTTTAAATCAATAATATATAATGTAATTAGGGATGGCAATGAGGTGGCTTTCGAGTGGGGATTTATATTAGAGTGTATAATTAGATTATAGCAAGTAGTTGAAATGATTAAAATAGTAAATCCAAATCATAAACTCCAAGACTGGTTTAAATTAGACGTTTAAGTATTGCATTAAGATCACTTTCTGTCAATTAGATGTGTTAAATATTTTGTTAAGACCAATTTCATCCATTCTCTATATCATAATTTCCAATGCTGCTTCAGTCATTTCGGTACAGTTAACCCAAGAATTAGCATGTCTTTGGGTAACACATCTTGATAGAGATGAGCAATGATGGAGCTATATTAGAGATTGTGGGGGTCAGTCTGAAAAATATTAATAATAAATATCAAGGCCTCCTCTCAATATATAGAGTATTGCCACTTTTATTTTTCTTCAAATACCACCATCAATTTAAAATTCTTTCATATTTTTGAAACTATATGTATATATATATGTGGAAATTGCTAGTTGTATACCATAATATTTACTTTATAAAAGATTTAGGATGTCAACATAGAGGGGTTTATTGGGATGTTTATATTGAAATATTATATGTGCACTGTTACAACATTGATTTTAAATGTCGCATTACAAAACTAACATTATGGCAACATCACTTACTAATGTCACTAAATTTAATAAAAGGTAAAATTCATGAGATAGTCCCTCTATTATAGCCACTCCATCCTTTTTGGTCCTTTTCATTATAAACATTACTATCATCCCTCAATTATTTCAATTGGGCAAATTAAGTCCCTCATCAAACGGCCATTAGCTTCCTCCGTCTAGATCCTGTCTTACATGTCTTAAAAATATTATAAAAATTATTAAAAATTATAAAAGTATGAAATTATATATATTAAAAATTATAGGAAATTAAAATATAAAAATAATAAAAATAATTATTATTATAAATTATTATAAACTATATAAATTAGGGAAAATTCATCGCTTATCCTCGTGAATTTCAAATACTCCTAAATGTTCTCCAACTTTGGCAAACCCCGAACAACCCTTCCGTTATTGTTTAAGCTCCCTTACCCCTATCGCTCACTTCAAATGGGTCCACATGCATGGAATTTATTTTTGTTCTGTAGAAATCATGGGAAAACCGCCCAATCACATCACGTCCAACCTTTATACATACAATTTTGCATTTTTCCCATTTTTGTTTGCTTTTTGTCAAACAAAGTTTAGAAGGCTCATCACACTTCCTTCTTCTTCTCCTCATTTGGGCTTGTTTCGACGGAGCTTCTACCGCCTCGATAAGGTGAGAATTTCTTCGATTCGAGCGCACTGTTCAGTCAGAAATGACTTTGGGAATCAAGAAGCGTTACCGAGATATACGAGCGATGGTCTCGCCAAGCTTCCTACGTCGAGGCGATGTTTATCACATCCGATGGATATAAAATTGTTTGTCCAATAGAAAATGAGGTCGACTTTCCACGGATGCGTCACGGTACCCATCTTCAAATGCTACCGTAGTAGATCTGGTTGTCGAGAGACGATGCCATCGTCGTAATCCCTACTCAAAACGTAGCTCCTTTCAGTAAAGTTCTTTTACGTTTATCCGGTTGTATAAAGTTAATTATTGTTTACTACGCAAGTCTCGCTAAACATATTACGCTTCCATTTAAACATTGTCTTTCTCCGCTTAGTTTATTCTCAGAATCGTTTAAATATTTGTCTTAACGCTACATTTTAAATTTATCATTTAAACACTTTATTTCTCCTCGCTAAAATATTCATCGTTTAAACCGGGCAGGTTGAGGTAGGAATTCAGATTCTCAGGAAAGGCCTCGGTCCCCACCCCCATGGCGACCCGATCGGTGTGGGATACCTTCCTTCCTCGCCGATCAATCATGTTGTCACTGAATTTAGAGGATCACGATGCCTTTGTACAAGACCACGTATGGCAAGTTTATGGTATCCTGGGCACAAGAATTAACGACGCCATTAAATTTTCTAAAATTTAACATAAAATATCGAAGCATATATATTTTTCCTCTGTTATCGGGCCAAGCTCGTCCCCCATGCTTCTCTTTATTCTCGACCGTGCCAACCGACTTCAGGATCTCAGCCACCATAAATGAGAAGGAAGACCTCTCCCCCTGACACTCCTCCTCTCCTCCTCCCTCTACTTCTTTCCTGGATGAGTTTCTTCTTCACGTGTCCGGTGGATATTTGCGTCGGCCGCATCATTTTTAGATCAACTCCCCATCTTGGTGCGGCGTGCACATGGTCATCTCTCGTCGGAGAATCAATTAGTCGCAATCACCCAACAAGTTAAACCATCTCTTTCCCTGCTCTGTCGAAGCCCGCCAGATCGCCTCGATTATGGAGGGATTCTCCAGAGGAGGATAACCGACAAGCAATAGCGCCATTTCGACTTGGTCGTGAAAAGAAAAGTTTTCACTTATCTTGATCGACGAGAATCTCCGTAGGAGGATAATCATGACACATCTTTTAAAACGGAGCTGAGTATTTAGGACTTAAGAATTGTTCTTATCCTTTAAAAGCTTTTTCTCATCGCAAAACATCATCGTTCCTGCTTTTTAACTGTCTGCTCTTCGCTTGATTTCTAATCTTACCATTTTAAATATATTTTTCTCATTTAAATATTAGTGTCTTTGCTTAACCTTGTTTAAGTGTTCATGTTCTACGCCAGCAGTGTTCAAGTTGATGCACATGTTATGCAAACTGCGAGCAAGCAAAACAAATCGGGAGAATCTACTTACGCCCGGACATACATTCGGGCTGTAGATATACTTGTTGAGGAAAGTCAAATCTTCATGTTGGTTGTTGTTGTTCGTTGTGTCAATGATCTTAATAGACGAAAGAGGATCGAGTCTCAAGTGTCGAGGTCCGACTAGGCATCAGAAATGAACAACATATTTTAAAAGAAACAAACTTATTTGAGTGTCAACTTTGATATTTAAACAGTAGACATTCTCTCTCTTAACGTTTTTCACTTTAAACATTTTGAGAAACAAAACGGCATGAAATAACTAAAAAGTTAAGCAAAAATGCTTAGTATTTAAACAGAGACAACGGATTTAAACCAAAAACAATGATATTTAAATAGGGGAGACAATGTTTGTTTAAAAAACGAGAAACTTAGAAATTAAACAATGAAAAATGATATTTAAAAATCAATTATATTTAAAACGAGATAGTAATGTTATTTACACCTGCATTCTATTTTGTACATAATTACATATCAATCTTTTCACATCTGGCCGAGGAATTCCTTCTGCATGCTGCCCACGCGCCCTTCCTCGAGTACGCGTAACATATTTTAAGCCCCGCAGGCCTTCAGAGCTTAGCTTTTCACCGCTGAGTAGTTGT
>NC_052477.1:21333837-21381041 GCF_009730915.1 Dioscorea cayenensis subsp. rotundata
AATTGATTACAATTGTTTTGAGCAGGAAGTTTATTTGGTAGGGTTTGATCTCACTAAGAAGCATCCACTTCTCACTTTCTTGACTCTTGGATGCTTCTTAAAAGTTGGAAAGGATGTCATCATCCACCACCGGAAGCAGGTATAAAACCATCATATCTATAAACTAACATGTCTTCTAATTTCGCTCACGAAAAGCGTAATTGAGTCTGGTTATTGTTGTGGTTTTGGTGTCGGGTCCTCCACCCTCCTACGCCTCTCATGTTAGAGAGTCATCTATGCCATCATTAGAATATTACCCAACTGATGAGGAGGAACTAACTGAATCTACTATCAGGGATTATTCAAGCTGATTTTCCTGATATCACTTAAGAAACCTCAATAACTTGGAAAAGTCATCAAATATAATGTTTTACTTCAAAGATGGTGTCGTGGAAGGTCCCCACACATTTGAGTGAACATAATCCAAAAAACCTTTTGTATTGTGGATAACATTACCAAACTTCACTCTCTTATGCTTTCCCAGAACACAATCCTGGAAAAAGTCTAATTTGCAAGTCTTCACACCTTTTAACGATCCTTGCTTCACCAGAATATGCAAGGATTTTTCACTAGCGTGTCCCAATCGCATATGCCACAACTTGGTAATCTCTGACTCCTTATCTTCTTCTGAAGCAGTTTATGATATTCTAACAAATGTATTACCTTGATAGTAATATAGGTTATTTCTTCAACACCTTTTTATACCATGAGTGCGACGTAGCCTTTAGACCTCCATCTTTTATTGTCACAACTAAACCTTTAGATTCCAAGGCTCCCAAAGAGATGATGTTCTTCTTTAAGCTCAGTACATATCAAACTTCTGTCAAGATCCTAGTTGATCCGTTATAGTTCTTTAGTCAAACTGAGCCTATGCCAAATGTCTTACAGGTGTTGTCATTGCCCATGTAGACAACTCCATCTATTTCTTCAAAATCAAAGAACCATTCCTTATTGGGAGTCATATGGTAAGTGCAGCTGGAATCCAAAATCTACTCTTTTAAATGGATTGCCAAGGATAAAGCAACCAGCGAGAGTTTTGTGTCACTCTCGTATTCAACTACATTTGTGTCTGGGACATCTTTTTCCTTCTTCTTCAGCTTGGGGTAGTCTTTCTTCCGATGTCCTCTCTCATGACAGAAAGCACAATCATTTCTAGCAAGTCTGGTCTTTGAGTGAGATCTATCTTTTATTCTAGATTTTGGCTTTGTGAACGACCTCTTGCTACCATTGCTTCTGCTTTGCTACATTCCTACACTCTTTTTTATCTTTTTTTTCTTAATTTATAACTATACACTACAACAAATTTGTTAATTATTGACATATTCAATAATGTCATAAATTAAAATATTTTTGTTACCAAAAATATTTTGTAACACTTTTTATCGTCAACACACTTTGTCGTCTTTGCCCCGTCGCTAAAGAATTAATTTGACAATTTACATGTTCATCACACAATGATACCTTTTACATGACAAAATTTTTATATGTTACCTATTTTATAATCATTAATGACATACATTTTTATCACAAAACGTTGTGCTAAGCTGTCATAAAATGTTATGAATTGTCACTAAATATGAGATAAAGTTTTATCATTTGTGACATTCCTTTGATTTTCAAATAATAAATAACAAAAATATTCGTCACCCTTTTCAATAGAATAGCGTCATAAAAAATGTTTAATGTCACTATATATTGTTAAAAATATAATATTTAGTGACAAAATTCTATTTTCGTGATGATGAAAATCAGTCACTAATAAAAAATATTTTCGTCATTAAATACATTGATCATTCAACTAATGTGACAAAAATATAGATGTCACAAGAAAATAAACAGTTTGTGACGTGCATAATTGTTAAAAATATACAATAAATTAATTTTTCTAATGTCACTATTAATTGAATATTATATCCTTTGTGATATTTTTAGTGTCACAAACAATCATGTTTTTTCTGATATATTTGTTATTTATGACATATTTTAATGAATATTTTTTTAAAAATTTATATAAATTATCAAATTTTATTTCTGATAATATATCATAAATAAAATTAAATAAATATTGTTATTAAAAAAATAACACATTTATCATAATTTACAATCATAAGCTAGCCTTATGGATTAACAAATCTCAATTGCGAAAAATGTTCCAATAACATTAAAAACTTAGAATTCTTAAGTAAATCATATCAAAATAGATAGACAACTATTCTTGATGTAACTCTTGTCTCGATAGTGTTTTCGATGTTTTGTTGATGCCGATAGTGTTTTCGATGTTTTGTTAATGCAGAGCTTGCCTCAATAAAACCTGAAATAAATATTTTTAAAATAATAAATATTAATTTATATGAAGAGCAAATTAACAAAAGTAAAGTTCAATATATATGTGTGTGTGTGTGTGTGTAGTATATATACATCCGAATCGTCCCTCTACTTTTCTCCTCCATTCTGTCCCACTCACCCGATATGCTCCCAAGTAGTTCTCCATTCCTGAAAATGGTCTCACTTAGTCCCTCCTACCTCACAGGCTCGATTATTGGCTGTACTTTTCAAGAGTAGAGAGACTCAAAATAGAGGAAGAGATTAAGGGCAGAGGACTGAATCGGGCTCATTTCTCAAGCAGAGAGCTGGGATGCGCACTTCCCGAGCAGAGAGCAAATGCAAGAGAGAGAAAAGTAGAGGGACCAATTCGGGTATTATACCATATATATATATGCACTTGGAAAATTAATAATAAACACAATAGATACTCATAACACAAATTAATTAATTTATACCAAACTTTAACAACATAGAGTGCTAATCAAACAAGTATCAAAATTACAACAATCTTTAATTATAAAACAATAATAATTAAAAAATACATAAATTAATCAAAAAACACAAGAATCACTACCGATGGCTAACCTTTGGAAAGAATTTTTTAACATAATGATTGTAGCCGATGTCAATCTCTTTAAATAGTCGATCAAATATTCCCATCTCCACCGAACCAACATCACCACAAAAAACCATAGAATTAGAAGCAAGTCAAGCAATTAAAAGAATGATATCAACAAAACCGAATAAAAAATTTTATGAATAAGAGAAGAAGAAAGATAGTGTAGCCTAGTATTTAGTGATGATAAGAAAGAAAAAGAAAGATTGAGAAAGAATAGTGATTAAGAGAGAGATTTATATAGAATAAACTTATTATAAAATTTAAATTAAATTTAGATAAATTAAAATTATTCAAATTTTTTATAGGATATATTTTTTTATTGAATTAAAATTCATCAAAATTCAATAATTTTTTTTAAATAAAATTCGTAATAATTTTTAAAAAAATTATTAATAGATTTAAACCAATGAAACTTGAATTTTAAATTAGTACTGTAGCTATAAAAAAAATTCTTTAACATCTATAGAAAATTACTTCAGTAATAAGGCCTTTTATAATTTAGCCTTTTATATATATTAGTTTCTTAATTTCAAAGAAAATTATCAACTCATTGATGATAAGATTTGCTCTTATAATTTAATTTATTGATAGTAATATGTATAAGAGTATTAATAAAAAAATATCTCAAAATAAATTTTTAAAATTCAAAAATTCAAAAAGTGATAAACATAGTTATTTGAATTCAAATAAAAATAAATTATTTAAAATAAATCAAATGAAATAAAACTACAACCTCCTCCCTACAATTTTTTTTTGAAAATGTAAAACAATGTACAAATTGATATATATAGTTCAAAAATTATATTTTTAAGAAAAATATTTTCGAAAATCTTTTTTTCCCCTTACCCCTTGGTATTAAATTGGTTTATATAGCATAAAAAATTATATTCTTTTGCAAAAATATGCTATCTCGAGTTTTGTTTTTTTGTTTTTTGTTTTTTGTTTTTTTGTTTTTTTTTCTTTTTTTGCTTGCAAAAGTTATTTATATAGTATAGAAATATGTCTTAAGAAAAATATTTAGAGAAGTATGTTGTTTGCTTTCTACCTTCGACAAATTGTTATGCATAATATCAAAAATTATATTTTATTAAAATATTTATAAAAAAAAAAGTTTTAGCTATACCCTTACTCATATCTATGTCAGTTTATATAAATAACTTTGTTATGTTTTTATCCTAAATTAATAGTAAAATATTAAAAAGAATGTTTATGTCATTTAGTATTTTTATCTTCCAAAGACATTTAGCATTTGATTACCAAAATTTATTAGTGAGAGATGATTAATGTCATTAAATTTTGTAACAAATAATGATATTATCCAATATCATCACTTAATGCGATAATTATTTGTGACAACAATATAATGTCATTATTACTTACATTTTTTGTGACAAACCTATGTGTCATAAAATTAAATCAAGATACATAAAAAAAATTCAAATTATCATTGATAATATTTGTTAATATTAGTGGCATTATATAAAATTTAGTTTAAAAATAAGATAATTTAAAATTTGTTACAAAAGAAATATTTTATTAATGACGTACTATATTTGTCACTTAATATTTAAGTTGTTACTAAAAATATAAGTGCATTTGGGGCTAAACCTTTTGTAATAATATCATATGATAATTTAAAATATCGTCACATAAAATTTTCAAACAAGAGAAATGAGTGACTAAATAATGATTTTGTCACATTATGTATTCTTTTTGTGACGAAACACCAATATGTCAAAATTAAATTTGTCACTAATTATCAATTTTGTTGTAGTGATATATAAGGCAGGACAAACTTTATCAAGAGATACCTTATCCTTCCCATTAAGTAAGGCAATCTCTAGCTATTCAAATTTATCCGGGAGGGATGATAATAACATTAAAGCCAAATCTTCATCTTTGAAAGTTTCATCTAAATTTAACAAATCCGCTACCAATTGGTTGAAAGCAGTAATATGGTTATTCAGAGAGATACTTTGTCGATAATCAAAATGGAATAGTCTCTTTTCCATATGGAGTCGGTTCCGACAATTCTTCTTCAAGAACTTGTCCTCCAATGCCTTCCATAATTTGTATGCAGAAGTCTCATTCTTGAAATCATACTTCTGCTCCCTGGAAAGGCATGCCCGAATTGTTCCACATTGCAAGCGATTGATAGTCTTCCAATCTTTATCTTCTACATCATTTGGCTTTGTCTCTTCAATGGGTATGTCTAGTCCCTATTAGAACAAAGTATCTAGTACTTCACCTTGCCACATGCCAAAATGACCAGAACCATCAAATAGCTCTACCGCGAACCTTAAATTTGGCATTATAGTCCTTGTCAACATTGGCAAGGGGCTTGATGTCGTTCTTGTATCAACATTCCTCAAAATTGGTGTGTCCATCGACATTTTAGCAATAGTATTCAATTATAAATTAATATAATAAACCCTAGGATGAACCTTAGGCTTTGATACCACTTGTTAGGGAATCTAGGAAACTTCCCTTACAATAAACAAATATAGTAAATGAATAGTATCATATGTATGAATAATATTATATAGTAAAATACATACAAATACTATCCTAGTATAAACATAATTAACCCAACAAACATCATAAATGAATACTAAATTTAAATTCTAAAACAAAATAGAGAAAGGAACAAACACACCATAATTTTACGAGGTTCATAAATTTGCCTACTCCTCAGGCACCGTGGCGGGACACCTCTGCATTAACTCCAAAGCTTACAAATTTTGATAATTTTTCAATTACCTACAAATGGGAAGCCCTACTTAAAGGTCCTCCACCAATATTGAAGGAGAGAAATTTATACTAGGATGATTCAAAACAAATGCCTTAAGCCTCTATTTATATGCTTACTTCCCACACCAAAACCTCCATCTTCCAATGTAGGACTAAACAAAAACCATTGTAAATTTCCATACTCACCCACAAATAAACCAAAATTATCACAGTATTCCATATATCTTAGCTTAAAAAAACGGTGGGTAACCATTGATATCACCTACTTTATAAAAATTTACTCTATCTGCTAAAGAAATGGTAAAGGGGCTGGTCTCTATACTTAAACACTAATTGATTAAGAACTTTAATAAAGCTATAATGCCAATGTTGGTATTATGGTCCAATGTTCTCAAAGCAGAATTTCCATGGGGATATTACCATGAATTACAAAGAAAAAAAATCTAGAATTCTATTTCCAAAATCCTCAAGGACAAGCATTTTGTTATGGGGAGTGAATGTTGCAATCAATTACATAAGTTGTCCCTTGTTAGTTAGATTGGTTACAAGCATGAGAAAAGGGTAAAAAATAATTCATTACTTGCCAAATTACATAATTTGCCCATTTTAGTTAAATCAGTTACATATATGTGTAGGACTAGAAGGGCAAAGGGGTAATTCAAATAAATTGAGGTGTCAAGCTGTTAGGTTGGTAACATTCGTTAATTCTGAGCTATCTTCGTCGTCCAGGTGGCTATGAGTTAGCTTCCTAGTTGCATATAAAATGGAGTAAGCTCTCTCTAGAGGAAGTATCGGTGAGTGAAAAGATTTGGCTTCTTCATCTCGCCCCTTACTTTTTCTTTCTTTCATTTGTTCAATTTGTTCATCTAGATACTAAGGTGATCTCTAGCACAATCAACCCTCTGATCCCTTGATTTAGTTTGTAAATCTGTTTGTTCATCAATGAAATCTTGTTATTTTTAAATTGTGGGGTAATTCCTTTAGAATTGCATCAATTTTTATTTTCATCTTTCCTTTTCTTTTATGGGTTGTTTTTAAAAACTAGATTATCAAATTTATCACCCAGTGACCAAGTGTGTTCACAATGTCTCAATCATCTTTCTAGTTTGATTTTGAAATTTGATATTAATGACTTTATCCATTATTTTCAAAAGTTTTGGTGTTAGCTCCTTGCAAATGCTCAAGCCACAGATAATATGGTAGATCTTTGGTTTTCCAACTCAACCTTTACACATACATACATAGACATATATATATACATATATATATATATATACATACATATATATATATATACATATATATATATATATATCAATAATTAAAATGTAAAGTGAATTGTATCTTCTTGATTCTTGAAATTTTCATAAATTTGTTAGCCAGTTGTTGTTGATATAATAGTGGTAAAGAGGAGCGAAAGGAGTGAAATAAAGCAGATTGTGAAACCAAGCAAACCAGAGGTTGTCATTACTATTAACCCTCACTGAAGAAGATACAAAGCATGCTACACAAAAGAATTCTCATCTGAATTCATCAAAGAATAAAGTTCAGGCCCTTGAGTTCTCTGTAGCGGTCAACAGGGGGCAAGACACCAATGAAAGGGTGGTCAACAATCAAAAAGCATTTGGGCTGAGGAGGAGCTCTTGTAAGGGGACAGCTAGCGCGTGTTTTGCGAACTTTATCATGGATTAATACAAAAAGTTGTTATGTAATCAGTGGGGGTTTATGGTTGTTGAAAAAGGGGGTAATCCTTAGCGAATGATAGGAAGTGTTTTAGAGTGTAAGACGCTAATGTTTGTTATTATGCTAGAATATATATATGATGGAATCTGAGGATAAGGCAGCTAGCCAATCTGTCCTCTCTCTCTCTCTCCCTCTCCATTTTCTCTCGTCCCTTTTCCTCTGGAAAACCCTAGCCGTCCAAGAAATCGCTTCATTGGTGCTTTTATTGATTCATTGCTCATATGAAGAAGGGTATGATGGCATGGTCCCGGGCCATGGAGGATCACCCTCATCAATGAGAAAGACGATTCTGTCCTTTCGAAGATAAAGGATCCGTGTGGTTCTGTGCAACAACATACCGAGTTCTGTGACTCTGTTTAGAAGTCTTTGGCCATGCAACAGACGATGATGGCCGACATGACGCTCAAGCTTTCCAAACTCGAACACGGCATTTTACCGCCCTTGCTTCCATCACTTCTGACATCTCTGGTCTCTAGTTTTCTTCATCATCAAACACCACCGATTCAGTCTGGACACCTTTCACAGCCTCTTGCACGATTACCTAAGCTAGAGGTTCATCTCTTTTTAGGTGAGCATGTCATCTCTTGGCTTTTTCAGATTAAACATTTTTTACCCACCATTGCTCCCTCCCCGGAAGACTAGAAGATTTCCATAGCCATGTTCTATATGACGGGAACGGCCTTGCAATGGTACTACTGGCTTTTCTCTTCGGGCATGTTGACAACGTGGAAGGTGTTTGTTCGATAAGCTGAGAAATGGTTCGGACCATCCAAGTTTGTTAATCATGAAGCTTGTCTGTCCTCCATCGCGGTGTACATGACGGAGTTTTAATGTTTGGCCATCCGGATTGTTGCCATAGCAGCTTATTGAATTGTTTCTTGTCTAGGTTGCGAGATGATATTCCATGGGAGCTGTACATCCTGCAACCAGAGACGATTGAGGATGTTATAGGGTTGACGAAGCTCATTAAAGATAAGTGTAATGCGGTGAAGGTGCCTATGGGGCCACCACGCTTACCTTTTTGACCTTTAAATGTTAGCACTGTTTCACAAGTTCATCCAAAGGCGGTTCCGCTCCTTCCAGCACTGTCACCTTCAATTACCATTGATGCATGGAGGGAATGGGGTCTATGTTTTAATTGTGACATACCGTTCACTCGCGGACATCAATGTAATCCACCACAATTTCTATGTCTCCTCATTGATGATGAAGAGGAATTCCATGGTGAAGTTCTGGAACTAGACCTCCTCAATAACCCGACATGCCTAAACCCACACATAAGGAGCCATCACCAGGTGATGCACCGAGTATCTCATTTCACTCGCTCATGGGTGTTCTAGTGTCATCGACTTGGAAACTAGCAAGCAGAGTTAACGGCAAAGAGGTGACAATGTTGATTGATGGTGGGTCCACAAACAACTTCCCTTAGTCTTGCCTAACGTCACAGTTGGGATTAACAGTGCAAACGACGCCTCATATGAATGTCACTGGTGGCAATTGTGCCCAACTCCAATGTGGGGTGAGTGTCTGCAGGTACCCTTACAACTTGGTAACGCTATCTTCCCAGTTAACCTCCTGCTTCTTGCAATATTTGGCACCAACATCATCCTTAAAGTGCACTAGTTGGCATGGCGGGGTCCTACGTTAGTTAATTATAAGTCTCTATGGATGGAGTTTGACCACCATGAGGAATCCGCTTACATGCTATGTCTAATATGTCAATGGATGATGTGTCCCCAGCTGCGTTGCGATGCGAGGCCTGAGGTCAACATGGGAGTCAATATTTCCATTTATCTGTTTCCCAAACCCTGTTGACCGAGTCCTCTCCAAAGTCCATTCCAAGCCTAGATAAAACAGCTCCCCAGGTCTTCATTCACCAACTACAAAAACTCCTAAAGAATTATATTGAAATTTTCTCTACTCCAATGAGTCTTCCACCGGTTTGATCACCGGATTCCTCTACAAGCCAACACCTCCCCTGTGAATGTTCGGCCTTATCAGTACCCATATTTTCAGAAGACAAAGATTGAGAAACTGGTTAATGGAATGTTACATGAGGGCATCATCCGGCCAAGCACCAACCCCTTTTCTTCTCCGGTCATCCTTGTCAAGAAGAATGACAGTACCTGGAAATTCTGTGTTGACTACCTTGTGCTCAATGTTGTTACCATCCGTGATAGGTTTCCGATTTCGATATTCAAGGAATTGTTTGATGAGCTCGCCGGTGCCCTAGGTTTTCTCAAGGATGGACCTTCGCCCGGGTTTCCTCGTAATGTCCTTTGGGTTGACGAATGCTCCATTGATGTTCCAGACGTTAATGAATTCAATCTTCATATCAGTGATGCGGAAGTTTGTCTTGGTCTTCTTCGACGATGTACTCATCTATAGTTCTTCTTGGAACAAGCATCTAGAGCATCTTTAGGTGGTGTTCGAGATGTTTCGCAACATCAACTCTCTGCCAAGTTCAGCAAGTGCAAGTTTGGGTGTACCAGTTTGGCATATTTGGGGTATCATATTTTAGGTGATGGCATCGCTGTGGAAGTCAAAAAAATTCAGGCTGTGTAGAATTGGTCTTTACCATCCTCCATGTGGCAGCCGCAAGGCTTTTTGCGGTTGGCTGGGTACTATTGGTCTTTACCATCCTCCAAGTTTGTTACTAACCATGCACATCTGGCAGCACCTCTGACAAAATTACTCAAAAAACATGCTTTTGTTTGGATACTGGCAGTAACCTCAGCATTTGAAAGTCTTAAACAAGCCCTCACCACCACACTAGTGCTTCGATTGCCCAGGTTTGACCGACCCTTTGAGATCTAAACTGATGCCTCAGAGATAGGGATCGGTGCAGTATTATTACAAGAGTAACACCCCATTGCTTATTTCAGTAAATCACTCACACGACAACTTCATGCTTCTTCGACGTATGTCTTGAAAATGTATATGATTACCAAAGCCACACGTCATTGGCGACAGTATTTATTGGGCAGGCAGTTTGTGATCTATACTAATCACCAAAGTTTGCATTCTCTTACGCATCAAATTGTTTCAAACACCCGAGCAGCATAAGTGGCTTACTAAGCTCCTTGGGTTTGAATATGACATTATTTATAAACCTGCACATTGTAATCATCCTGTTGATGCTCTATTGTGTTTACATGGAGAAGAAAAACCCCACTTGGCCGCTCTTGCAGTGACCCGACCATTGCTGGCTTTATGGCAAGCTCTACAGCAAGCCTATAAGGAAGATGTTCTGCTCACTTCTCTATTGGAAGCTATTTGGAAAAATCATCAGGTGATCCTCATCTTCCATTCGTGATCAGGTGATTCTTTTTAATGGCAGAGTCATGGTTCCAGCCAATTCTGCTCTTCAGCAACTCCTAATTTCTAAATTTCATAATACACCGATTTGGGAGCATGCTAGTGTTCGAAGAACATATCATCGTATCGTAGGTATATTTTTTTGACCCAATCTCAAATAGGATGTTTGGGAGTTTGTCATGACTTGCCGAATTTATCAAACTGTTAAGCGTCTAATCGAGCACCGCAGGGGTTGCTCCAACCATTTCCCCAATCCAGGAAAAACATGGGAATTAGTTTCGTTGGATTTTGTTACCCACCTTCTAGCTTCATATGGCAAGACAGTTATCTTGATTTTTGTTGATCACTTGTCCAAACAGGCACACTTTTCTGCTCTATCAACACACTTCATGGCATTACAGGTGGTTGAAATTTTTGTGAAGGATATTATTCGACTACATGGTGTTCCGGCTTTGATGATCTCTAACCCTGACCCATTGTTCATGAGCTAATTCTGGTGAGAATTGTTCCATTTACAAGGTACCCATCTCAATGTCCAGACCCTATCACCCGCAATCAGATGGCCAAACCAAAATTGTCAACAGATACCTAGAAGATTATCTATGTTGTTTCGCCAGTGATCATCCCAAGCAGTGGTCTTGGCTCCTTGTGTGGGTGGAATGGCATTACAATACGGCATGGCATTCGTCCATCTAAATGTTGCCGTACAAGCCATCTACGGCAGATCAACCCCAACCCTCTTGCATTATGTGAGTACTGATACTTTAGTGGAGCCAGTCCACAGTCTGCACTCTGATCGCACCCAAGCTCTTACCACTCTTAAAGAGAATCTCATTCGAGACTAGAATCGCATGAAGCAATAGCCTAATGCTAAGCGCACCGACGCGACCTTTTAAGTGGGCAACTAGGTCTTCTTAAAGCTCCAACAACATCGACAGTGCTCTCTCACTCAATAGCCTGGCCACAAGCTCTCTAAGCAGTTTTTTGGACCCTTCAAATTTTTGGAGAGAATCAACTCGATCGCTTACCATCTTGAGTTACCAAAATCCGCCCAGTTGCATGATATTTTTCATATAAGCTATGTCATGGTGATCCCTCCATCTAGCAATTACCTCCCAACTGAGTTCTAAGATGCCCAACGATGTTCAAGCCAGTAGTGATTCTGAGATCAAGACTGGTCCTGATTAAGGATAGATCGGTGCATCAATATCTGGTGCAATGGGAACATCATTCGGCTGCTGAAGCCTTGAGGGTTTCCGCTCAAGATATTCATCGAGATTTTCCTAACTTTCGACTTTAGGACAAGTCAATGCCAGAAAAAGTGGCTAATGTAGCGGTTAACAGGGGGCAAGACACCAATGAAAGGATGGTCAACAGTCAAAAAGCATTCAGGCTAAGGAGAAGCTTTCGTAAGGGGACAACTGGCACACGTTTTGCAGAATTTATCATGGGTTAATATGAAAATTTATTATGTAATTAGTGGGGTTTTATGGTTGTTGAAAAAAGGGATAATCCTTAGCCAATGGCAAGGAGTGTCGTAGAGTGCAAGACACTAATGTTTTTTATTATGCTAGAATATATATGTGATGGAATCCGAGGATGAGGTAGCTAGCCAATCAATCCTCTTTTCTCTCTCTTTTTCTCTTTCTCCCTTTTCTCTTGTCCCTTTTCCTCAGGAAAACCTTAGCTGTCCGAGAAATCACTTCAGTCTCACTACAAGAAGCAAGGCAAATAAAAGAAAACAAATCTCTTCCACTGTTGAAATTGATTTTTGCTTAGTTCTGTTCCATAATTAAATATTTTCAAGTTGCTTGTGGAGTTGTTGATAAACAGAAGGAGCAAAAAGTTGAAGACATTGATACATTGGATGTTGATGATCAACTAACTGTTGTTGATTATGTTGAAGATATCTATAAATTTTTATAAGCTTGCAGAGGTTATTAGAACTTTGTTTCTACTTGCAAATTAAAACACAATGGAATAGAGCTCTAGCATCCTGAATGACTAAATGAACTCACAGATTGAGATAAATATCAAGATGAGAGCAATTATTGCTGACTGTTTGATCCAAGTTCATAATAAATTTGAATTCATGCTTGAGACTATCTGTTTAACATTCTGCGCCATTTTTAAATACCTTTTGATGGAGACCGTGTGAAGAAGAGAATTGCATCTTCTTGCAGTTGGCGCGATTCTTATCACCTGCAAATACGAAGAGATATGGGCCCCAAAGATGGTATATACATCATTTTGTCAATTCTTTCAGATTGGAAGAACTCATAACTTATTAAAATTTATAGGTAAATGACTTCGTATGCATATTAGACAATGCATACAACACAGGAAATATTGGCAAAAGAACAAGAAATACTAAACAAACATGAACGAAAATTGACTGTTCCCACACAATATGCAGTCCCTGTTCGTTTCTTGAAAGCTGCCTATTGTGATAAAGAGTTGAAAAACACATACAAAAAATTAACTAATAAGAATTTGGTCTGACAGAAGTAACTATTTTTACTGATAATATAACTCATTTAGATGAAGCATATGGTGCATTTTCTTTCTGATTTGGTATTGATGCATTATCTAATTATTGCATACTACCCATCCATTGTTGCAGCATCTGTATGTGGCTCAATGTATGCTTCACAAGAGACAATTGTTTGCAAAAAAAATGAAGCCTAACACTGGTTTACTGAGACAAAATTACTGTATGTGTTTCTTTCTTTGAAATGAACTAAATTGAATAGATACCAAACTATTGAAATTATTTAAGAGGTTTTCCCTTATTTTATCCATGTCAACAAACAATTCGAAATACCTCCACTTTTTCAAAATAGGTCCGAGTTAAATAGCAATGATTTGAAGCACTTCTTACACTATTTCAGAAACCCAAGGACTCGATCGTATGGATATGAAATATACAAGATTTCCAATCCTAGCTGGAAAAAGAGGGAAATGGACATTCAATTTAAAGTTAGTAAACAGAATTCCATACTCGATCTTATAGAATATGATTAACCTTTGGATTTGAAATCATTACTTATATACCAGGTATTGGTCATAATTTACAAGAACATTCTATAGTTTGTGACTTGGGAGCATATACAGAAACTTTATGTATTTGTGGAATGGCATGTCCGAATATGCGTATAAACTGCAAGTGCACGGGTGTCGAAGTAATAATTACCCGGTGAGTCGGGTAGTCGAATCCACAGGCAACGGAAGTATTAGTAATAACCACTTCTCAATTATCTAGTTGAAATCAATGAATATGATGGAGTGAACTTAATTGCAAGCGAAGTAAACAAGTTTGCAAGAAATAAAGTAGAAGAGTCTCAATCACTAAAGATTAGGTACTCCGGCAATGATCCCCCTAAGATCTTCTATGAAGCTCAAGATTCACTAAATGCTCTAAAATCGAGTCTAATGAGTTGAGGTATTCCAATGATAATCAATCCTTGTCTCCAAGCAAAAGGCACTAGTCCCCCACAAGGTCCCGATGGAGAAATCGACCAATCTCAACACCTCACACCCCATATGACCGCAATACGCTCTAAGGAAACCTAAGAGTGAAACCGATTCCAAAATATAGATCCAACCCTAATTCCCGGCAAAGGATCCTAACCCCCTACAAGGACCCGGTGGAGAAATCGAGCAATCTCATGCCTCACACCAAATATAGTTGCAAAGAGAGAAACGAATACGGAGATAGGAAACACTCAATCAAACGGGAAAAGGGGCACTCCTCTATCCCAAGGCTCACCCTCTCAACCCTCTTTAATCTTGGTAATCTAACTCTAATGGAGACCTCTCACATAAAAGTATTAAATCCATAGAGAAAACCCCCTTGAATTCGTGTGGATTGGCCTTGATTGGTAGTTCCACGTCTTGAAGGGTTTCTCTCTGAAGCTAGGTCGCCAATGGCTCCACAATGCTATGATGTCGAAGGAACCTATCAAAGTTGGTGAAGAACTCCCTCTCAATCGGCGAAGACCTTCTCCTCAAACCCTAGCCACATTTCTCTCCAAGTCTATGCTCAAAGCTTAGCAAAAAGTCCCTTTAGAATCGGCTAAATGGTGTATTTATAGCTTCATATCACGCCTGTCACGTGCTCCCACATGCCCATGTGGATTTTCCACGCACCCGCCTGAACTCCAGGAATTTCCACGCGGGTGCGCGGAATTTCCACGCGGATGTGTGAATAGTGATTTCTGCTACAATGATTTCCACAAACGCGATGACAAACATTCTCCTCTTAAGGCCACACAATCGGGCACACGATCATGTAGTAGGCTATAAGGCTTTCCTTCATCGATGCGTCTTGAAAAGTCTTAAAATCTTTACAAAGAGAAGGAATGTAGAGACATGGCTGCCTTTGTGCCCTTCCACTAGTAAATTGGCTTGCATAACCATGGAAGTTGGCACACATCTCTTCATACACGAACTCCTCTTGTGTCTTCCTCCTTGATTCGCACAAGAATTCTCAACATTGTGCCTTGCTAGCCTCTCTTCGCTTCCTTTTGAATTCCCAATGCCTGCACAACCTATATGCATAAAAGAACACCCAATATATGAAATGAGATATAAACCATATAAGATATGATGCTCAATGTATGTAAAACATGCATAAAAACATGTTCACTTAAGCACTTATCATGGAATAACAGGGATTGTGCATTAGTCTTGGTAGAGCTTCATTAAACAGCATTAGTGAGTAAACTAAAGAGCAGTTGCATTGCTATCAACTATTACTGAAGTTTTTGAGGAGATGAAAAAGGGCTTGAATTTTGATGGTCAATCATCCACCTAATAAACGCTTTCTCTTAGCCCTCGTCTCTCCTCTTCTCTCCTGATCTGCCGACCTTACCGAGTCCCAGTCGTCCCCTCTTGCCATGGCAAGCGGGGAACGGCAGCCCATTCCCCAACCGTACCATCTCAGCCTAAGTCGTGGGCTCAGACCGCCTTCTCACTTTGTCAGCCTTCTGATAGATCCCCACTACACAACCTGAGCATCCTTAACAAACTAAAGGAATCCACCAATGACTTCATTCATCTTGACAAGGAAGCCATCAACCGTGCATGCAGAAGGTTCCAGTTCGCCCTCTACGGGAAACTCTCCTCCCTTGGCTTCTTGTTTCCCGGCGGTGAGGTGGAACTCAGGGACGCGGTGGTGGCCCCCGCACTGATTGCGTGTCGCTAAGTTCTGCAGCCAACCCAATCCCCAATGCAGCCAAATTTTGAGGCGCTGTTGGTCGTAGCATCCGAGGCGGTAAAAGTGGTCTCGAGAGCGGGCGATCCACATTGTCCCAGGCCACTAACACTAGTTCCCATGCTACTCAACAGCCGCCTACTATATGTGACCAATCTAATCTTAGCCGAACTGTTGAGATCGCCCATCCTACTAATCAACAGGATCTAATCTCTTCCCGAGGCTTTGCCCATAACCCTCAATCTAATCCACTGCTACTTATAGCTAATCCTGGCTTGCCGCCCATCCCACCCACTCACCTTTCTCCATCTTTGCCGCCCACCTCTCCCTCTCAAATCATCACTCTTGGAAAGAACTTTTCTCACACTCGCTCCAACTCACCCCCATCTGTTCTTCGAACCTCTATCCTTCCTGCCCCTCTCCCTCATACTTCTTTGGTGCCTTATTCTCACAATGTTGCTGTAAACAAGGTTGTTGAGGCTCTTGATGAGGGCAGTATGGATGAAGACAGCAACGATGATGGGGATTGCTCTGAAGATGATGATGATGAGATGTCTGAAGAAGAGGGGCCTGATGATAGTTGATTCATCCCAAAAAAAGGGGAGATTGGAACCAAGGGACCTTGGTGTCGGTCCAAGCTCATCCCCCTATTTTAGTTAATTATCACCCTCTTTCAAGGAGTTTTCTGTGCTGTTATTCCTTCTTTAAGTTTATTTATGATGATAGTTAACATTATATGCTGGAGCTGCAGGGGTCTCTCGTCTCGGGACACCTCTTCTCGCATCCTCCGTCTCATCTGAGCCCACAAACCCCTCCTAGTGTGTCTTGTCAAAATGAGAGCCAACTCCGATAGGATTGATCGCTTCACCAAAAGAATCCCTCGTGGTTGCCATTGTTCTGCTATTTTAACTGATGGCTACTCCGGAGGTATTCTGGTTCTTTGGTACAACTCTATTGGCCGGGTTTTATCGATCGTTGTTTCTAAACGAGCCTTACATATCATTATTTCTACTAACCTCTCTAATAATTATATGGTTTCCATGATTTACAACTCTACCTGTTTTTGTAAATAGTATTTTCTTTGGCACGAGCTTTCCAAACTTACCTCTCTGCGTCTCCCCTGGATTGTGCTTGGTGATTTCAATTCAATCCTTTGTAGAAGTGAGCACAAGGGGGGATTCTTTGCGTACTATGATTGTAAATCTAGGTTTTTTCTTGACTTTGTGAATAGCAACAATTTAATCAATTTAAATTTCACTGGATCTTCTTATACTTGGTGTAACAACCAATCTGGTTTAGCCCGTCGGTAGGCTAGACTAGATCGTTGTTTGGTTAATTTGGAATGGAATGATCTTTTTAAAACCAACAACCTTAATCATCTTAACCCCGTTTTTTCCAATCATTCTCCGCTCCTTCTTTCCTCTTCTTCTTCTTCGAATCTTAAGAAAAGTCCTTTTTCGATTTGAGAATTTCTAGAATGATAATTTGGGTTGTCATAGTGCGGTTTATGATGCCTGGCATCATAACCCCCATGGTAATCCTATGCAATCTTTCATGCATTTACTTTCTCATGCTAGTTTTCGTCTTTCAAACTGACGGCGGCTTGGGGTCAATAAACTTGAGTCTTGTTTATTGAACACCGAAGTCAACATCTGTCGCCTAGAGGAGTTGGACCCTTCCTTAAGCAATCACATTCTTCTCTTGGAACAATATGCCAAGCTTACTACCCTCCAGCGTCAATGTTGTTCTAAATGGGCTCAGAGGGCTCATTTGGATTGGATTATGGATGGGGATAGGAACACTCACTTTTTCCATGCCACCACTCGCACACGCTCTCTCCATAACAGCATCTCCCAAGTTTCTGATATTTAGGGCAATATACACAGCAATCAGGTAAGCATTAAAAATATGTTTCTCATCTTTTACGAGGATCTCTGGTCTTATGGAGCAGCTCCTCCTACTCCTATAATCCATATTATCAACTCTCTCCCGAATGATTTTCCTCGCCTCTCTGCTGCGGAGGCTGCCCTTCTGATTCGGGAGGTAACCATTGAGGAGGTGTATGGTACTATCTTTGATCTTCCCACAGGTAAGTCCCCTGGCCCGGACAGTTTCAACGTCGAATTTTTTCGCATTATTTGGCATGTTATTGGTAAACATCTATTTTCTGCCATTAGGTTTTTTTTTCGAGCACTCTATTATGCCTTCTTCTTTGACTAAAACTTTTGTTGTCCTTGTTCCTAAAAAAGATAAACCCAAGGTGATTTCAGATTTTCGTCCTATCTCTTTGCAATGTTTGTTTCAAAATTATTACCAAAATTCTTGCCAATCGTATCAAATCGGTTCTCCCTCATTTGATTGCCCATGAGCAAGCTGGTTTTGTATCTGGTCGTAGCTCATTTGATAATATCACTGCAGTGCAGGAGATTGTGCATACCATGGAGAATGATACCTTGAACCCCCAAAAAAACAAGGATGCTAATCAAATCGGATATCTAAAAGGCCTACGATACGGTAAGTTGGAGTGCAATTCTTGCTGTTCTTGTTAAAATGAATTTCCCTCCTCTTTGGATCTCTTGGATTCAAACTTGTATTTCTTCTAGTTCTTTCTCACTTATCATCAATGGTAATCCCACTAGCTGGTTTCCTTCTTCAAGCGGCGTCAGGCAGGGGGACCCCCTTTCCTCCTACCTTTTCATATTGGTTTCCCAAATTCTTACCTCTTTGCTCAATCAGGGCCTAAGCAATAATTTAATTCCTGGATTCAATGCCAATTTGTCCTGCAATTTCAACCATTTAATGTATGCTGACAATCTCATCCTTATTTCTTCTGCGTTTAGAATTGCTACGAGAAACATTAACTGTTGTTTGGCCAAGTATTTCTACCTTACTGGTCAACAACCTAACTTAACCAAATCACAGATTTTCTTTCCTTCATGGTGTAACAAATTCATTCTTCACCGTATTTGCTCCATCTTAAACCTTAGTAAAGCCTCTTTTCCCTTCAAATACCTAGGTATTTGGATTTTCCCTAAGAAAATTGTTGTTGTTGCATTTAGACATATGGTAGACAAAATTCGGCAAACTTACATTAGATGGAGTAACTTTCACCTCTCTGCAGCGGCCAAAACCATTCTGATCAATTCTTCCCTCCTCTCAATCCTGATCTACACTCTCACTGTCTACTCAATCCCTGAATCCATTCTTAATGAAATTTCCAAAGTGGTGTGGAAATTCTTTTAGTACAGAACTGCCATTGGAAAGGGCATCCATAATGTGAGCTGGAGTATAATTAATGAAGGTAAGACTGAGGGGGGTCTCGGTATCAAGAATCTCTCCATCATCAAGCACTCTCTTATGGCTAAACAATTATTTAAACTACTTAACAATGATGATGCTTTTTGGGTGAACATCTTAAGTCTCAAATACGATAATTTCAATTTCTAGAGGGATCTTGCTCCTGTTAAATGCTCTTGGTTTTTCCGCTGTTTATACAATTCTGCCTCTCGTATTAAACCTTATTGTTGTATAAACTCTATTAATCCTCACTCTACTTCTGTATTTTGGGAGCCCTTGGTGTTTTGATGTTCCTATTGCACTCAAGCCTACTTTTCTTAATATGAATGTGGATGCGGATCAACTTTCTTTCTTGGACCTTGTTCAGGATGGTCAGTGGAATCATGACAATCTAAACCATTTCTTTGGATCCAACCTTGCCTTGGATGCATTGAACCTTGGTTCTATTGATTGTTATTCTTCTAATCATTCGATTTGGTATCCTAAGACAGGTAAGAACAAGCTTTCTGCAGCAGTTTATCATCACTTAAACCACAGTTCCAATTCGTGGGATCTTTGGAATGGTTGGGAGCTCATTTGAAAAACTTTCACTGCCCCGCGAGTTAAGCACTTTCTATGGCTTATATTTCATGGTCGGTTGTCTACTATTGATTTCCTATTTTGTCTAAACCTTAGGCCTGATAAACCTTGTATTCTTTGTGGCTTGTATCAAGAAACAATTGATCATCTATTTTGTTATTGCCCTAAGGTTGCTGGTATTTGGACTCAGCTTGGTAGCCATTTGGGTAAGCAGATTTCCTTCCCTTCTGGCTTTAGGGCTGGGGATTGGTTTGCTAGTGGCAACTGCTCTTTGTATACAATCTCAGTCATTTCTACTACTGCTTGGTTCATTTGGAAATCTCGCTACAATGCTATATTTTGAAATGTTAAACCAAATTTTCAAGCAATTATCTGCAGAGCACTCAATCATGTTCAGGAATTCACCAATAGCCATTCGGACCTCTACGGGTAGCGTCTTCTCCTAAACAATTTCATAGCTGCTGATGGGCAATTCCTCTTCTTCCATTTTTGCTTCAACCAAGCTACTCAGGTTAGTGCATTTGGTTTTTTTCATTTCCAAACCTGATTACAGTGTTTCTGTTGTAGAGTACTGCTCTCAGCCTTCTGATAATTCTCCTCGGAATAATTTGATTACTTTTGCTCCATGCTCTTCAATTTGCTTTGGATCATCACATCACCATACAACATATTTTCCAGGATGATAGCTCTACAGCTAAACTTCTTTTCGAATCCGGATCCTGCTCTGCATTGGAGTTATTCCAACTTGATTCATGATATTCAATCCCTCTTCAACACGCATGGCCAGCCCAAATTTCATGCTATTCCTCCCTCGGTTAGCCCCGGCTAGCAAGGTCGCTACTCTTGGCTTCAATTACTCGTCACTCAACTTGTTTCTTTTTGGTGGTGATCCCTTCAATGATTCAGGATTTGTTTTCTAATTTTCATTTCTTTCTGTGCATTGTTCTGTCTCTTTTGTCTTAAGTTTTTTATTTAATGAAATAGCCTCTAGTTGGAGGTTCTTTAAAAAAAAATAAAATAAAACAATCATCCACATGATAATAATAGGGTTTTCTGGTATCATTTATGGATGGTAATTTAGTTTGATTTTTATAGTCTTTAACGTTTATAAATTAGTCTTATCAATCCATCAGACTTGATGGTAAATTTAATGGTTCTTTGTCTCTAAAGAAAAGGACATCTTGATATTGATATTAAAAGTTTACATAGCTAACTTTGTGCATTATTTTTGTACTTGTTCATATAATAATTTTGTCCTTATCTATGCAAAAATTTTCCCGTTCTTTATCGAAAGAAGATCGTTTAGATTAAAAAATAATTTTGATTTAAGAATTTTCCAAGTTCATGCATCAAACTCAAGATAGCGATATAATCTGAACCAAAAGCGCATTTTCATGCCAAATAAAAAGAGGGGACAAGAAACTACTACATCATATGCTGATAAATATTAAGATGCAGTTTGGTGTGGAGACAAAGTAAATTCAAATTCATGATGTCAGGGCACATCACATGCCATGTAAACTCCATAATCCACATTGACAAAACAAAAAAATAATTAAAAAAAAGGTATTATCTTGACATAAATAGATAATATTTATTATATTCATGTCACAAAACAATATTAATCTAAACAGAATACACATAATCATCACCATGCCACTTTTGCTACATGTGTTGCTTATCAGATTGAAAGCACATAAATACAAACATACACAGGGAATACACTAAAAAATGCATGGAGTTTCGAAGATCAAAACAAATGAACCACCATAAAATGATTATATTTTCTTCGAATGCCAGATGATGAACCAACAAAATAATTTGGTGGATCAAGGTACAGAAAATACATGCCTTTTTCATAGAACATTAACACACTCCCCTTCGGGAGCGAACACCCGGTTATTAGGGGTGTAACATTTTCTTCTTCTCCCTTGATCTCTGCATAATAACAGTAATAATACACAACAACAGCAGTGATATTTGTTAACAAGGGCCTGCCACTTCTGTGGCTTTGACCTAAAACACATTTGATGGACTGCATTATATTTTCATATTTACATGCACAGGAAAATACCACCTGGACAAGAGGCACATTGACTTCTTTTTCTGGTCGTGCCGAGTTGCAAACATCAGTCTCTTGTACAGCATTGCAGATTTGTAAGCCGCTTCCTCAGAACCAAAGGGACACTGGATCAAAACGTTCCCTTAATTTGTCATAAAAGCATCAAGAAAAACAGGAGAGGAATAATGCCCCAATGCATAGAAGGCCAGATTGCGATCGATGATGCTGCAGAAGAAACATCAATAGTGTTCAAAAGAGTAGATTCAAACAAAGAAATAGAATAAAATAAATAAATTTAGTAAACTGAATGTGTTTATATTCTCTTCCATGGTCAAGTATCTTGAAGACTATTTTCAAACTTTAGAATGATAAAATTCTCTTTCAAAGAAAAAGGCACAAGATTTGCAGCCAATAAAAAAGAATTTAATAAAAAAAGCCAAGAACTAATTAAGTATTTACCCTTTCTTACCCTTTTTACGCATAAATGAAAAATAGTGTTCACTAAACCTAGAACCAAACTTTGGATTGAAAGGGCATCGGCTCTGTAAGTATTCTGCTTCTATATGATACCTGGTTGAGTACTAAAATTAGCAAGAATTTAAACTGAAACTAATTAAAAAGTTGACTTATTCCAAGCACATAACTGACACAGTTGTATTGTACTGGGAGAAATTCCCAAATGGGTATGATTCTTTTATCTGAACAAGCCTACATGCTAGGTTCATGAATGAGTTGCACATGATGTTAAAAATGGAATTTAGATTGGCTAACTGCAAATGTTAATCTGTCCTGCTAGTTCATAATTCACAGTTTAATCTAATTACCAAGAAAAATTCATTCAATTATTTTACAGATGGTACCCCCTCTTAAATGCTAGTCCCTTTCGTTACCCAACTTGGGGCAATCAAAAGATTGTAGATTAGGCAACAGATGGTCTAATTTGACTGCTTCCAGCCAAGTTGCAGCTCATTCTCCATTACGGCATCTAGTGTATGGTCAGGCCTTGATAAGTCTGCTACCCTATTAGCAAAACTGGTAACTTCAGACATCTCAAACAGTATATCCTCCATTTGACAAAACAGAACTGGATTACCAAACCTACAGAAAAAAGGCATAACAATGCTCAATTACTTCCATGGTAGCACTAAATGTATCAATACAAGGGATCATTTTAGCCAACAAGGCATGCTATCTGATTCAGTCTCCATGTTGCTAGTTTCTGTTCATTTTGTTTTACTAATTAATTCTCAAGAAAAGGAAATTTTTAAAAACATATGCAAATAAAAGAAATAAGAAAACCAGGAATTACAGTGAAGAATTAATATAAAAATCCATCACTGAACAATCTAAGTCAACAATCTTATGACAGGCTGTATTTCAAACTAGATTTCACATGACATATCCATTCCTCACCTCATATTTCATCTCCTTTAAAAAAGCAACAATAAACAATCATGTGATCTTGATCACATGTACTTTATGTGAACAGATTAATGAAAAGATTGATAGTTTTCATTCACATTGAAGTTAAGAACAAAGAAGACATGTGCGTTGCTTGGGAGATTGCAAGCTCAGGTGTATTCCAACTGTCCATCTTTGACACCATGCACATATCTCACGTGAAAATCATGTCATGTCCACCATTGTACAAATGTATAGAAACAAGAAATAATAAATGACTGTTTTCCTCATAATAGACAAACCCTACTTTATCAGGTTTTTGGTAGGGGAAATATGAATTTGGTTAGTGAGCTTAGTGTTCTGAAACCAGAGTTTTGGAAGACCAAACAATTAAAACAGTTCCTTCAGGATTGCAACTTCCTCAAGAAGACGAGGCTGAATTAGGGTTAGCATGAAATCGATCAACTGATCACAACAACTAATATGCAAGCTTCAAAATCACTCAAAGGTCAAGTTTCTATCATTTACAACAACATATAATTTGTTGTTTATCTTACAGTATGAGACAAAAATATAAACTAACAAATAATAAGGAATATGCTCCATGTGGCTCAAAAAGTTGCAGGATATAGACATTATGCAAGACTTGCAAGCATATATAATTATGAATAGGAATAGAAACAGAACAAAGACTTTGTCAGCCTTGACTTTAGCAATGATATAACTACTGCCTATAACAAAATAACTACCTAGAAAGATACCAGAAATTATTAGCAAATCAATTAAAAGATGCAGTAAAGACGGGATTTCTTTTATCCCATATTGTTTGCATGTTAAAACAAATGATTTAATAATACACCAAAAATAATTCACATCAAAACTTCCTCATATGATAAGGAAATTCTAGGGAATGCTACGACTGCTAGCTTTGAACTATGAAGACAAATTAGAATATTGAGAGTTACGATTTTGCAAAGGAAAACAAAATAAATAAATGGTGTAAATTTGAGTAAACAAGGGAAAAAGTTGACAATTGAGTACATAAGTGTATGAGATGCATACTAAATTGACAATTTAAGATATACTATCAAGCATCAAAATGACTAACAAGATCAAGTGGGATTTGGAACAGTAATCACACTGCATAAATGGAATAAAAACATATTATGAAATTTTAATGCAAATCACCAGATATTTTTCAAGTTAAAGAGCAAATTCCAAAAACATCATTATCAAACCTGAGAAGAATTACAGAGAAGACAACATTTTCATAAAATGGACAAATTGAGGATAAAGAAGAGACAAAACAAACACACGAAATTATTCACCCAAAATAATTAGTTATTTCAATTAAGAAATGTAAAGAGCCAACCGAAAACAAATGGAAAAATGGATAGGCACAAGGGGTGAGCAAACAATATAAACAAAAGTCATCACATAAAACAAGATGAAGTTATAGAGAGCTACTTGAAGGAGGATAGATGTAATTAGCCTCAAAAATAGCTTTTCTAATGGACAACTTCATAAACTAAACTAAATCTGATTACATGCAACAATGCATGCTTACCTTCAGACTTCAGCAAGTTAATTAGGTACTTAATTTCTAATTGCTATTTACTATTAAAAAGAATTGACTTCAAGACTTCAACTTAAATCATTCTGGGAGAGAAAAGCTGCAGTACTTACATGAAAATATAGATGGTGAAATTGATGGCATTCCATTAGGAGGCTTCGTCACACTATCACTTGGAGGTCGCGCACGAGAAAAATATACAGCAGGCAGAGGTGATGAGGGAAACAAATGAGGTGTGGGGGCAGATGAATCATCCTGTGGTTGTGGAGCAAACTGTTCGGGGCTAGATACCACTGGCGCAGGAGATGGAACTGAATCAACAGACTTATGATGATGAAGTGCCCTAGGAGCAGCAACAGGAACTAGATGAGCCTGATTCGACTTGCTCCAAATTCGAGAGCGGCAAGCAACAGGAGGTGGAGCTCTATGGTGATATTGTGGGGCAGGTGCAGGAGCCATATGCACATCTGAGTGGTGTCGGTGATGGTGATGGTGGTGGTGGTGGTGGCGGTTTGGGCTAAATTGAGGAGCTGGACTCGGTGCATTGCCATTTGAGCCACTATAAAGAGAACGCTGAAGAAAAGAAGATAAGCGAATCTGCTTTACTCTACCAAATACAGTGTGATTTAGACCAAGGTTTCCCCCTGAAGAATTTCGTATGGTTTGAGCCAGCTCCTTTAACCTTGGCATTGAAGGTGGACGATTTCCAACTGCAAGTACAATAGAGGTCTCAACAATTGTTGGTGAATCAATTGTCGAACCCTTTAAATTTGTCAAACGAACATACAGGTTCTGCAATCATGAAAAACAATAGTTAGCTCATAAAATATTAGTTAATATCTAAATTGCAGTACAAGTCTGCATCATAGAATATTAAGAATGACACAGTATCCTATCTGAGAAGCTCATAACAGCATATAAATCATAATAATCCACATTGAAAAACCTATTTAAGACATAGAGAAGCTAAAGCACCAAGCACCCAATCCAGTCTTAAAGATGGAAGTGTAAACCAACCTCATAAGAATTGAGAAGCAGTCCTGACTTCATCTGGGCTTTCAGTTCAACAAATTTGTCTTGTACTTGGAAGATAGGGAAATTTAAAGTGAAATTGAAAAGCACTTCTGGCTTCAGCAGAAGAAAAGCACTTTGTTTGGGAATAACTGTAAATCCATCAGGGAACCTTCGCACTTGAAAGAAGGAAGAATTCCCAAACAAAGAAGTAGTTACGTGTAGTGTTGACGCATGACCAGCCAAGTCCATAAACGAAGACCTAAGAAGGCTTAGCCCATATGAAGGTATGCTTGAATTTTTGGGATAAGGCCATACGCCAAACACCACATTAGTCCAATTGAAATGAGGTATGGGTTCCAGCGAGTTAAGAACCACCTAAAAACAAATGTTATTTTTTGATTAGAACATAGATGAAAAAGCAAACAAAGATGATGATGAGTAGAAATGCAGCAAAAAAGTACCGAGGAATTAGGTACACCAATTTCTTCAAAGATGTCATATTCAAGCTTCGCAACATTAGCCTTCAGGAAATCCACAGGCTTGTGAAGAATAAAACTCGCAACTATATCAGCTGGCCAGAAGGAAACATGGTTAAATAAAATTTGCTAAATTCAATAAAGAAGAACATAAACTTATAACCAAATAGATGTCATCAAATAGGTAAGAATCTCTTGTATTTTCAATCACTCAAATTAGAAGAAAAGGTTCGACACATTTTTCCCATTTGCACCAAAAAGAAACCTACTTGCTAGTAAATCAATATTGTTTTTCATGTAATCCAAAATCAAAGCTTTGAGTATTAAAGTTCTCGTAATAAACAGATCAAGTGTAAAAAAGAAAGTATTTGGAATCGGGTGGTATGCTAGCATTTGAGGGTCCAAAATTCAATGGAAACACAGTATAGAGAATCCACTTTTCTCTCTTTATAATTCATCATTACCTTACCCACATAACAAGCAATGAGGTCCACATTCTCTTTCTCTTAAATTTAACGCAACAATGCATCCATATCCCATCATTGTTTAAAAAGGACAGTCAATCTTTTCTATTCCTCATCAAGGATTGATGTAACCACATTATAACCACTTTACTGACTGAAGAACTACTTGAATTCAGCTTATAACAGGATGTTTCGTAAGTGAATCGAATGCCTCGCATTGCCATTGACCAATCCCTATTGTTTATCAGGTAAAACAGATTTTCTACCACCAAAATTACAACAATAGCAAAGCTCCATCATACCTCAAATTAGAAGGCCAGTGTTTACCCGTGGGCAGGCAGATTACTTCTGCTAAAAATTGTAACTAAGAAATCAATCATCCAACCTGGTCCCACTTTTAGAAGAAGCTCTCAGCAATATCAATTTCATAAGTAAAACGGTACAGAAGGATTACTAATAGGTTGATGATTATCCAATTAGAATGTCTGATTACTCTAAACCTCAAGGCCAAAACCCAAATGGGACAAACACTCCAAACAGACGTTGCATGCCAAGCAAATTTCCAGATACATCAATCTTCCAGCTTGTCTATCCGCTATCATAAACTTCAACCATAGCCCAATCCTCTCAAAACCCAAAGAAATAGAAGTCCTTACACAAGAGAAGTCTCTAATCAATAAATTCAACCAAAACTCAGTCAATTAAAATGATAGTTTGGCATGCAACTCCAATCAACAAATTCAAGCAATTACAGGCTACCATATGATCTATACCATACAAAATACGAATTTTAACCTCTTGCACACGCACTAAATTCCTGAACAAATTATTCCGAAAATAAACTAGCAATTTTCATTAAATTTCAAGAAGAAAAAAATCAACCGACAAAAATCCCACCCCAAAAAACTTCAACAAAATCCAATATTCATTCATACCAAAACAAAATAAATAAATAAATAAACGTAACAAAGGACAATAAAATGACCAAAAAAACAACCAAACGATTAGGAAAAAAAAGATTAAAAAAACCAGGCTAAGATCCAGCAATGCACCACAACACCACAATGCCACAAACCAAAACCACCCACCCCCAACCCTCACCTTCAAGCTCCGGACTCCTCCTCCTCCCCTTATGATCCGCCCCAAGAAAAGGCGGCAGCCAGAAAACAGCCGACAACAACACCGCACACCCAAGAAACAACGCAGCCAGACATCGAAGTCCCACGATCCTCCCGATCGATCTGCAAGGAGGACAAGGGTCTCCAGCATTCCTCTCCGACTCCTCCACCGACAACCGCCCATCAGCAGCACTCTGCTCATCTTCACCCTTCCCCATTGCCTTCCGATCCTGTCAATCCCCATCCACAATGGCTGCCATTGCTTCCCAAGAACCAAAACTAGGGCTAGGGCTTCGCTTTTATGCTCCTCTCTCTCTTTCTAGGGCTTCGAGAGAAAGAGAAGAAGATGGGGCTCCAAAGCAAGCAAGAGAGAGTCTTCACAGTAGATCAGTACATACTAATAATTCCTCTTTTATTACATTTTTTATTATTTATTTTTTTTTAAAATTTAAATTTTTCAGCCAGCGTGCGATGAACCAGAAGTATCACACGTGCTGTGTTTTGATTGGATGGTTGGAAGGAATTGGGAAGGAAGAGACTGAATACACGAGTTGAGAGTGGATTTGGAGGTGACACGTGTTGTTATGAAGGTAGTTAATTAGTTCTTGTTTGACTGGAGAGGATGAAAAATTAAAAAAATTTAGAGGAAAATTTAAAAGGGAAAAAAATTTGGAGGTGAATGGAGAGATCTCGTGACGTGGGGCCCTTTTTGGTTTTTTTTTTTATTATTTTTTTTTATTGTGGGGGGTTTTCTTGGTAAAAAAGGCATGGAATTGGGATAAGGTTTGTATTGGGGCATGATGGTTGGGGTAATTACGGAAATGCCATAAAGACGTTGGGAACTTGGGACGTGGGTGTCGGTGAGATGATGATGATGATGATGATGGAATTCATCAATGTAGCAAAGCGAATTTTTTTTTAATCTATTTTTTTTCATGGGTTTATATCATAAATTCATATTAATTTATGAAATTGGGATTGATAATTGCAGTAAATTTTTCTTCTTTTTAGTGTTTTAATGAAAAATAAAATCAAATAGATAATTTAATTAAATGATTTTTTTTTTAAGATTCAAGGACCAAATTGAATATGTAGATATAATTTAGGCACTAATTGTGAATTTTTTTATAATTGTTTATGAATATTTGAAGATTTTTTACATTTGATTACCAATAATTTTTTAGTTTTATCCTACTAAAAAAATTATCCTTAAAGAAAGCAAAATTTTCAAGTAGTAACTTGAGTTTGGGCATAAGTGCAAATGAGAAAAAGAAAAAAAATCACTATTTCTGGCATTTAGTGAATCTAATCAAGTGATCACTAGAATAAAAATGAATGGATGGATGAGATTGAATGATGAATAGATAGTGTTAGAAATGGATAGATAGGAAGATAGATCCATGCAACAAATGAAAAGCAAAGAGAAAGGAAAGAGCACTGTTTTTATTATGTAATCTTGATGTGCATTTGACTTGATGTTATGTTGTCCTTTTTGTTTTTTTCTTATTTATTAGTTCAAATGTAGTTTATGTTTGTGTTTTGGTGGTTCTACCAATAAAGACTTGATTTTACAAAAGGGTAAAGCAATTTTATTTTATTTTATTTTATTTTTTATTAATGATTATTAATGTATTTATGTTGACTTCTGTGTTTGAGAATGATTTTTATTGTAAATTTGATATATAACTAAAAAAATACATTTATTGGTTTTTTAATGAGGTAAAATACAATGAAATTAGTAGATTATTTCACTAGTCGTTTCTTCTATGGATTTTATATTGATGAAGGAATAATAAAATAAATAAAATTATCAAATATTTTGAGTCAAAGTCTCTTGGACTTTTATAAAGTTGAATAAAAATACAAAATATAGAGACTATATTAAATATTTTGAAATCACAAAGATGAAATTGAATATTGAGATAATATATGGGGAAAATAAATAATATTTTTTTTTAATGATGGGACAAGCGCCTCCCATTTAAGAAAAATCAGGAATTTATTACCATCATTACTTTTCCGTAAAATGTAAAATTTAAACTTGAGATTAATCTCTTAAATGTCTCACACTTATTTTTCACAATGGAGCTTTACCATTAGACTATTAGCCTTTTGGTTACAAATGATTATTTTATTTTTTATATAAATAATTATTTATGAATATTTGGACTTAGAGAAAAAGCAGAAATATTTCAAAAATAACTCATTATCAAAATAAACTGATATTATAATTTATGGGTATAGCTAATGTTAAAATCAATTTTATTTATTGTCATATACATCAATTTATTTTGTAAAATTGTTTGAAGTTTTTTTTTATTGTTCAAATATGAAATTTAGAATTTTTTTTTTTCTTGAGAAGTCGATTTTTAAGTGGGTGCATCTACAAAATGTTTTATGATCACTTTGAACATATCCTTATTTCTTTTAAATTAATCTTTTTCCTATGAATTTGTTTAGAGATCAAAATTTAATTTTCCCTATGATTAACTTTTTGATATTTTGTTCAATGCAATGCACAAGCTTGATTCTATGTATACTTCTCATAAAAATCATACTAATTTAAGTGGAAATTGCCAAAAACACCCTCTAAGTTTGTAATATTGCCAAAAACACCCCGTTAGTTTTGCACTCCCCAAAAACCCCTTCCTTTTTAATTCCATATTTTCCAACCCCCAAAGCATGTAACGGATGTCAACAGAGTGATTTTCAAATTTTATGGACGAAAATGCCCTTGCATGGGGAGTCGTGACTGCAGCCATTTCAGCGGTATGAGAGGAAGTGGAGGAGGGGAGGGTTTCCGTAGGGTAACCCTAAGAGAGGAATTCACTGGAGTCTTTTAGTTATTTTTTCTCAACTAGCGTCTTCAGTTTTTCCATTTTCGAAGCTGTCTCCGAAGTTGTCTCTACCGGCGCAGCCTCTGTAATTGCAGCTTTTCCCTTTCCACCGGTATCTCGAAGGAGAAGTCCCGCGCAAGTAGTTGGCATTTCATCAGTTTGCAATCTAAGGTATTGAGTATGGTTTTATGGTAACTATTCTGTTACAAAGAAAGATTTTTCGGTTTCGTTTTGTGCTCCTGTTTTTGTTGGAAGATATTGAAGTCTGCAGGGGGATTTCTCGGCTGGGGTTTTGTTAGTCTGCAGGGCAATTTCTCGGCTAGGGTTTTGTGTTGTTTTGCGCTTTTATCTGTATACATTATCGAAATAGTTTTTTCGATTGTTATGATTTGTGTAATATTTATAATGTACATTTCCCCTTTCATTTGATATGGTTGCAGTTTTACAAATGAGGTTTACGTTTAAAAAATGAGATGTTACAGTTTAAATTTTGTTGTCTCTGTTTAAGTATTGTTGTCTTTGTTTAATAAACGAGTTCTCTGTTTAACAATTGATATCTCTGTTTAAGAACTGAAGGTTACCGATTTAAAATCTTATATTTCCGCTTAAACATTTGTCAATACTGCATGTTGAATGTATTGTTATTGTCGCAGGCTTGTGACTATGGCGGTCAACCTAGTTAATGGGCGATGCTATTTGACACCGGTAGTGGAGACCTTAGGTGAATTGAAAGATAACATGATCCCCTCGACACTGGGAGATCATCCGAAGGACACCGTTCTGACGATTTCACTAAGTCTGGAAGCTATATATCAAGAGAGGGCCCTTCTTGATTCTCTCTCGCAAAAGATACGATGGCCGCACCAATAAATTCGAGATCGGGGAAAGCTGCTGAGTTTCGAGGCCTCGGGGATGTGGCCCTCGTTCTTGAGTCTGCGTTGCGATGGCGGCGCAATCTGTGTTCGGAAGAAGAAAAACCCGCTCGGCGTTCGAATGGGAGGTATTTATCAAAAACCCTACGAGAGACGAGAGACTCCATCAAGAGCACTCTTGCGCAGACTTGTTCGACGGAGGGGAAGAAGATAATTTTTGTCAAACTCGATGGTGTACCTCGTAGAGTGCAGTCCTCTTCCCAAATACATCATGCTCGGTTCGAGCTGGATGCGTTGATTATGTCGATGATCTACCCGCCATGAGGGCGTCATGCGTAGGCGCAGGCGACGCACTAAGTGGGCGATGGAGGACATTCGCAGCGATCGCTCGAGTCGCAAGATAGATCGCGCGGGAAGAAGACCAACACAGGATATATTAACGGGTGCTCGGTCGCGCTTAACGTATGGTTTTACTAGCTGACCCGAACGGGAAAAAAAGTCCGTTTTGGCAAGATCCCAAGGATGCTGTGCTACAGTGAAAGTAGTTACCGGAAGCAAGCGACGGTAGAAACCAGCTTATCATCGCTCGAAGTAAAAGAGGTAATAAATCATGGACAATGTTTAACAGAAGTCTTTAATGTTTAAACATTTTATTTAGCGTTTAACTTTGTTCATAAAGGTTTAAATATTTTGTTCTCCGTTTAAATATATTCTATAATGTTTAATATATAAAAACTCTGTTTAAATATAGTTGTTATAGTTTAAACTGAATGATTTCGCTGAAATTGTTTGGTTTACATATGTTAGTTTCTCGAGTTGGTTCGGCGAGTGTTTGAAAAAAAGAAATATTTGTCGAGCCAACCGAGCGGATGGATGATATTGCTCTGGACCCACTTGCTCGAAGGCAGGATGAGGAGGCGACCTCTATCGTGCGCGCTCAACGCCGTTCTCCTACTTCCAGCCCACCACACGCACGCATTCCTCGACGCCGGAGAAGCCCTCCCATACCCCACCAGATTGTAACAACCCTCCATACCACGACAACGATAGTTCCCCTAATTGTGGCAGCCCCTCGACCCATGGCGCCCTCACCGTGCGAGCTACCTTAGGCGAAGATGTCAGCGCAACTCTTATCGCGGGCATGCGGATATTGATGACCGAGTTTCCTCGGCTTGTCGCTCGTGTTGAGGCACTGGAAGGACGTTCACAATCGATTGCGGCGTCCCTCCAAAGAAATGAACCACCCGGGACGGACGAGCCGTCGAATTTGGCAACGGCGATGACATCATCGGGTGGCCATTCCAAGACGGCCACATTCGAAGAGACTTGCGAAAAAAAGGTGAACAATCTCGCCTCGTCTCTCCTGCCGGTGACGATGAAACAATAGCAACACCATCGGCGATCGTTTATTCTTGAGTCATCGCCGTGAGATGACATGGCCATGACGGTGGAGGGACATCGTAGATGATGTGGCCGTTGCTTTGCGGTTGAGAAGATCGTTTACTCCTTTGTTAGCGAAATCCCGAGCCCGGTGGAACCCAGCTGCAGAGATGCGGCATCAAAGATGGACACAATCCTCGAAAGAAACAAGAACAAGCTAAGGGTGTGTCTCCGTTGATGTTGTTGTCGTGACCACGGTGAGAAGATCGTTGAATCATTCTTTGCGTGGTCGTGGCCGTGGCCGACGATTCCGCATCGAGCGATGACACAATCCCATAACAAAAAAGAAGCATGTAAGGGTATGTGCGTGGTTGATGCTGTCAGTCGTCCCGCATCGAAGCCGGACCCAATCAACAACAACAACAACCATGTAAGGATGTGTCTGCGGTTGATCTTTCGTCGCCGTCCCGCATCGAAGGAAGATCTGCTTTGGTCGTCTGAACACCGTCAAGGCTCAGCGAGCGAGTGCCCCTATGAAGACCCCGACCGAGCAACGAGGGAGATGATCAAGGCCAATCAAAATTGGGACAAGACGGCTCGGCAAGTCTTTGTTCCGAAGAAGAAAAAATGGGTTGGCCAATCGCGTCTTAACAAATACGAGCATGAGTTGATGAGGATCTTCCTTAAGCTGCTGTATGGGACGAGTAAGTTTAAAGTTTTCATGATAGTGTTTAAAGTTTTTATGATAGTGTTTAACTTTTTTGTGATAGTTTTTAAATGTTTATATGTTATCATTTAATTTATCTACTTAACGTTTAATTATTTATAATATCATTTGAACATTGATAATATCATTTAAATATTTAGAATATGGTCTAATTATATCTGTTATCGTTTAATCTCAGCACTGTCGTGTGGAAGAATGACGCCGTCAGCACCACACGGGACAAATTATACACTCTGCTTGAGGGTAAGGAGATGGTCACAGATGATGTGATGGATGCTTTTGTATGCATAATACAAAAGTCGCTGAGCAAAGTGCCATATCCCTAAAAGAAGCGCGCCTCCATCACAAGACCGCTGGCATATCTCTACCTTCGAATGTATGTCTAGGCATAAGTAGGTCTCCCATTTGTTCGCTTGCTCACGCCGGTTACATAACATGCGCATCAACTTGAACCTGGCAAATAAGGTTAAACAAAGACAGTGATGGTTAAATAATTCGTGAACATGTTTAAACATTATTGTAAATAGTTAAACAAAAGGATTAATATTTAAAGTCAGACAAGTCTAATTAAACAAAGATGGAAAATGTTTAAAGGGTAACACTAAATGTTAAGTGTAAATCAACATTCGCAGATCTTATGGAGTCGACCATTTTCGTCACCGGTAAATGACGAGCTTCTTTGATCCAAGCATTGAACGATCTGCGACATTTGAATACATCTCACCCCAACGATCACCTCTGAACAGATAATTCGACCAATGTGCCATATATGATTTATTAATCAACTAGTGATGAGCTTCGAGTGATGTGGCCTGCAGTTCATTCACGGTATCATTGAAATCTTTAGCCGTGGATGCCCACGCAATGCGGAAGCATATAGACCAGCACTCCTCCCTCAATGCCTTCCCAAGTCTGACATTGGCTTTCATAAAATTGGCCTCCAAATATCGAAGACAGTATGCATGTGGCGAAGAAGGGAAGACTCTCGCAATTACGTTCACAAGGCCCTTGGACCTGTCCAACACGAAGGTAATTATCTCATGATAATCTCCTTCCTCGTATAAAGCATCGCCTAACTTAGATATGAACCAAGTCAATTGGCATCGGTCTCGTTGTCGACTATACCGAAAGGCGGCGTGGAAAAAAACCATTGTTTCCATCTTTCCCCGTGGCACCCGATGGTGTACCCGATATTTTCCAGGAGGTGGGTACCATCGAGAAAGCTAGCGGTGGTACAAGCCCTCTTGAATCCCACAATACATGTGCTGAAAAGAAAAAGAATGCACGTTTAAAAGCGATCACCGTCTCTTTCCACGATCGCAGCATCTGCTGGGATTTGTTTCTGCCTACCTTATCCACATACCAAAGCAAAGCAGTCGTAGGCGGAGATGTCATCTGCCGTCGAGGACCACCGGGCATGCTCTTTTTCCCAACCAAGCACGCTTGTATGGTATGTGGACACCATGTTCCCGCAACATGTCCTTACGAATGTCGATGGCCTTGTACTAAGGGTCGGTCCTTGAGCTTCGAATCACTCGTGCGCTTACCCATTTTTGGGCGCTTTTCGGATGTGGCGTCGAACTTATGCCACCACCGCAAGTGTGTGACGGGTTGATTGTCTTGATTACGAAAAGTATTTTTTTATTATACTTTTTTTATGCATGAAAGCGCCAATGACAACCATCGGCGACAGCATTCCACGATCGCTCCGATGTTTTTCACTCTTTATGAATTTGAAGTCAAAATTCCGTTTGATTGCATGATTTCGAAGTACGTCCCTGAAATGTTCAACACCGTCAAAACGTTGTCCAATATCCAACGATAACACTTCAGAATGATCGACGAGGAAAGGAAGACATCCCACACCGTCGAGGAGTCACCATGGGGTTGAATGGGGAGCACTCGCGAATCCGAAATCTGCTCAACACTTGATCGAATGAAAAGATCAATATGTTAAGCGGAGAATATAATGTTTAAGTGATAATGCAAATATTTAAAGCGTTAAATTAAATACTTAGCGATTACCAATTAACGTAAACGAATAGTACAAGATGTTAACCAGTAACTGACATATTTAAACAATAATGAACCCATATAACTGGATCAAATAAAAGAGAAGGAACTTCTGATAGAGTAAAACTTCGTTTTTCATTAGGATTCGACAATGGCACATTATGCGCTCTCGACAACAAGATCAACTACAGCAGCATTTGAAGATGGAGTGCGTGACACATCCACTGGAAGTCAACATCGTTTTCTATTGACAAACCGTTTTATATCCATCCGGTGTGATAAACTTCACCCTCGACAATGGAAACTTCAGAGACCCCATCGCTCACATATCTCATTAACACCAACTCCCAAGAAGTCCGAGTCGTGAATATTAGCACTCTTCCCTCTCCCGTTGAATCTAGCAATACCACAAAAACTCTCCATAATATATCGGCCGAAAAACTCAAATCGATACAAACCAAATGAAATGAAGAACAAAAAGAAGACGAAAAAGAAGAAGATGTAAACAACAAACAGCAGTCAGATAGGCAAACAAAAAAGTGCACAATTGTATGCATAGAGGTTAGACTAGACGTGATGTGATTGGGCGGTATTTTTCCCTCCATCCCAAGGGAAAAAAGGGAAATATATGTCACTGTCGCGAGGAAGACATATTGTCATCGCTCGAATGAAAGTTCTCACCTCAACATGAGTCTCTGTTTAAAGCGTCAAGCTTTTTATGTTTAAAGCAGATACATATAGTGTTTAAAAATAACGGTTAACTATTTAACTAAAAGTCTATATCATGTAAATAATATGTAAAACCGCTTTTAAATATAGTGATTTAAGCATTTTTAAAAATATATGTTATTGTTTAAATTGAATGCTTTCATCGACATCGCATTGAAGATAGGGTATCTCTCGGGTCATCTGTTTAAACATCTTTATGTATTTGCTCAAATACCGTTGTCATTGTTTAAAGAGTAAATCGATTATTGTTTAACTTTTTGTATTGTTTACAATGCCGTTCTTTGTTTCTCAAATTGTTTTTACTACGTCTCTGTTTAAATTTCACAAGTTATCACAAGGTGACACTCAAATAGGTTTGTTTGTTTAAAATATTTAAACATTTACAATGGAGAATCTGATTAAATATCATAAGTTCACACTCAAATAAGCTTGTTTCATTTAAAATAAAACATTTACAACATTTACAACGTCTTCTCGGACCTTGGACACTCGCGACTCGACCCTCGTTCGTCTATTAAGATTTCGGTTTGACTCAGCAAGTGTCTGTACATTCGAATGCTCACGGCGGTTGCATAACATGCGCATCAACTTGAACCTGCACAACGTAGAACGAAACACATTAAAAAAGGTTAAGCAAACACATTCATGAAAACGTCTATTAATCAATGTGTCATGGTCTGACTTAAGCGAAGATCCTGATAGTTAAACACAGAAAGTAATATTTGTCACGACGTAGGGTTGACTGGCGTAAGGTTCTTAAAGCGGTAACAAAAAAATTCTCAAGTGATAAATATCAACTCCGTCTTAAAGGATGTTTCCTGATCTTCCTCCTCTAGAGAATCCTCCGCAATCACGCAATAAGTGAAAACTTTCTTTTCTTACCCAAGTTGAAATGCCCGCAATTGCTTGCCGTCGTCCATCCATTGGAGAATCCCTGCGCATTCGAGGCAATTATACGGGAATTTCGACTTGGGCAAGAAAAGATAGTTTAACTTGTTGCGTGATTACGGCTGATTGATTCTCAAGATGAGGAGGATCACGAGACATCCTTTAAGATAGAGTTGATCTTGAATCTCGATCGACTCCGGCAGAATATCATACTGCGGGGAAGCGAGATGAGGAGGAGGAAGAGGAGGAGGAGGAGGATGAGGGACGGCGAGGTGGTTGTCCATGGGAAGGGTTCTTCCTTGTCATTTATGGTGTGAAGTCCACAAGCGGGTTGACGCTTCATATCCAGAAAAAAAGTGAAACGCATACGGTGGACCAAGATTGGTGATGACAACGAGCGGGTGTTCGGATATTTTATGTTACCGTGCACAGAATTAATGCCGTCATTAATTCTTATGCACGGGATACTCATACCTCTGCCACCGCTACACCTGCCAACACTTGAGTTCAAACGAAAAAGATCAATATTTTTACTGCAGAGACTTTGAGAATTTACAGTTAATATGAAATAGTTAAACAGTTAAAGATAAAGTTAAATGGAGATGACAATTATTAAACATATTTGTAATATATTTAAACAGATAATAGCAAATAGTTAAAGCGAGTATTTAAAAATATACAAATAGATAACCATAAAGCGAGAAGAACTTTTACAACGAAATGAACTCGTTTTTCGGTGAGGGATTCGACAATGGCACATGAGTCCATCTCGATAACAAAAATCGACTACGACTCATTTGAAGATGGAGTGCACTTGACCAATCCGATGGAAATCAACTTCATTTTTCGTTGGAGAAACCGATTTATATATTTTCGGGTATGATAAACTTCACCCGGGACTCATTTCTCGAAATAGATTTACATCTATCATTACCACAAATGAGTTGCCATAATAAACACCATGAGAATGGTCAAAGCTGATAGTAACGAAGAGATTCTCACCATATTACTGAAACCGCAGAGCGAAGTCGAACAAACCAAATGAGGAGAAATGAGGAGAAGAACAAGATGTAAATGCAACTTCTAGGCATTGTCTATCGAAACCAAGCGTAAAAGCCCTTGAAAAGGTTGGACATGATGTGATTTGGCGCTTTTTCCCAACCATTTTCAAGGGCAAAAATGGGATTTCACAACATGGACCCATTTGAAGTGAACGGTAGGGGGTAAAAGGGAAGTTAAACACTAACGGAAGGGATGTCCGGGGTGTGTAAAAGTAGGAGGGGGTTTTTGGGAAGTTTTGAAAATTACGAGAGGTGAACAGTAATTTTCTCTTTTATTTTTATTATCACAGCGAAGATATTTTTTTGACAAAATATAATAAATGCATGTTAGGAACGTGCACAAATGTAGAGTAAACTCAACAAGTATTTGTGGCATCATCTCATGTGATCTTTGGGATTCGATCTCTGGTTCTTTCTGAAATGAACACCTTATGTAAGAAAATAGATACTAATAGGCCAAAAATCCATTGTAGAAAACTTGATATTTTTTATGTAATCAACTGGGTTTTAGGGTTTGTTATTATATTTTTTTTTTTTTATTATGAAAATAATGACTTAAGATTTTTGTTAAATTGCTCCACATTGTAAGATTGATAAACCATATAAATTATATGCTCTTTGTATGATTATTTCATTATTTCTCCCTGTTATTTATGTGATTTCCCTACTCAACACTATTGGTTTGGTCCATACTAAATAAACCATCTTATATATAAATTAGGTTAAATTTTAAGTAACAATATGCATATATATATATTTCCAAAAAGTCATAATCAAACTATATTCAAACTTTTAACGAGGGAGAAATTTGAAATGAACTTTCGGAAACCACAAGAAATAACATAGAATTTGTTATGAAAAGAAAAAGGTAGAAGGTAAACCTCTTGCAAGGGAAACTTATTAAGGCACCTACCTAAGTTCACATCTCCTTTTCAAATTTCCACCAGAGTTCTATGGATTTAGACATTCCAACACAAGGTAACATAAAATGTAAAATTTTATAAACAAGTTTTATCTATTTTATTCTAATTTGTATTATATAAATTTTATACCAAACTAATAATCACCTTTAATATATATATATATATATATATATAAAGAAACCATTTAATTATTTTTTTCAATGTACCAACAAAAATTATATTAATCTCTTCACATGAACTAGTGTATAAATGAGAAAGAAAAATACTAAGTCTGGTTTACATGTTTAATGTAATAATGAGATTCTCACAGTAATAAGGTGTAGAATGCTATATGTTTTGAAATGTTATAGTAATTTTTTGTGGTCATGTTTGATTGAGAACTTATATTATTAGTTAGATGAAAGAAAAAACATACTGTTGGCCTTGAATCCTATAAGGAGAAGGAAGGTTAGTGGCTAGAGATAGAATCACTTAATCAATGTAAAACTACCAAGTTGCAAACAAAGCTCAAAAGAAATATCTTGTCATGTCAGTCTCTAGCGTGATGATCTTATCCATAAAAGTTATAGATTCGGTCAACAGAAATAAACTTATCATATCATAGTTGCCCATGGTTATTTTGGCCAATTGATCTTCTAGCTAGTTTCCACAATTATCTTTTCTCGCATTTCTTCCGTTTAGGCAATAATATATGAACTTAAATTTTGGTTATGAAGCATTAATCGATCATGATCTTTGATCAAGAAAGATTGGCTAGAAGAAATTTTGCAGAAGAGTCATGCATATGAAAAAACTCCTAAAACACTGTTTGAATTGAAGAAAAAGCATGCAAGTGAATATACTAACCAATCAAATCCTAATATTTTGTTACTATGTTTGATTATTCATAATAACGATGCCACAAAGTGCTAAAATTTCTAACATACCCATAAACCCAAAATTTACAGGTGAAATATAATTTAAACTAAAAGTAATATATCACTGAGATTATGTTTCGAAATGATTATTAAAATGTGAATAAAACAAGTAATAACATGCAAATGTAAAAATGATAATTAAATACTAAAAATTTTAATTTTGAGTGAAGGTCAATTAAGTCTTATCAGTAAAAGTTAATGTAAACTCATCTAAAAAATTACATTATAAGGGTAAAATTATCCAAGACAATTTGGCTCAAATTACCACTAGTTTGTAATTCAAGATAAACTCCTATTTGGAAAAATATGTGATTATCGATATTCTTAGTAATATTTCACTTTTAAAATTTTCTGATGACCATCAAAATTACTCGTGCTACCATTCCAAATGCAGTAATATTTTTAAATAATTTATAATTCAAATAATATTTTCATGACCACGGACGAAACAACTCCTAAGTTCATTTATTTAATATTATTTTCATATATGTGAAGTTGAGTTGATTTATATTATTTAAAATAGAGTTCAGGAAAAAATAATCGGTTTTATGGAAAAATAATTCATGAAATAAAAGTTAGTTGTTTTTTTTTTTTTTTAAAAATTGTATTATATTAGAGTCTTTTGAAAACTTATAACATGTTTTTTTTTTTTGAATAATAGACGACAAGCGCCCTTTTTTATGAATATAAAGCAGTCTAAACAGATACTGGAACCGGATGTCATGATATATATCATGATATGAGAATAATATAAAAATTCCGAATGTGAGCGATTGTATGAGCGATACGAGGGAGCGATACTGTTGGGGGAGATATTTGAACCCATGACCTCTCCCTTACACTTTGATGTCATACCATTGGACTATCCAATGGTTGACTTATAACATGTTTTTATTCCATTAAAAACTTCATGGAAGACGGATAAGCTAATCTAATAAATTTCCACGCAACTTGCTTTTCAAAAAAATATATAGTAATTAAAGTTGAAACCTATTTTTTCCCCAAGTCCAACCAATGGTTTCATTGGCATGTGTTTGTAGCATTTTTGAAGGTTGACAAGTAAGATGGCTTTGGCATGTCGCATGCTTTTACTTAATTATTATTTAATAAAAAAAATTAATATTGTTTTGTAGTGGCCCTGTAATTTTATTTTTCAAAATTAATTTAATTAAAATTAATACTTAATTAATCATGATATTTATTTTAAAGTATGAATATAAGGTAATAACAACCTCGAATTTATAGAAAACAATATTTTCTCAACTCCTAAATAACACAAATACAAAACAAAATATATGTAAAAAAATATTATTCCTCCACTCTCCCAAAAAAAAATAAAAAATACTAGTACTATAACAACAACAAGTTACATGAATTTTTTTTCAGGTTGTTCTACGAAAAGCCAAATATTAAATAAACCAATATTAGACATATATTATTTTTTAAAATTTCTTCTAAATATTTTTTATGTTTACTTTGTTCTCTTTCAGGACTCTTTAGAAAAGTAAAAAAATATCTCCGACTTTGCAATGATGTTAAATGGCAGATATATTTGTGAGGATGTCAAATGGTAAGTATATACTAGATAATATACTAATGCAACTGTCATAGATACACAAATACAGACAAACATGAAATACGTAATTTTGGGAATTTTATAGGGGTATATATGTAAATGAACCAATGAAATAAAGCTTGTATGACATAACATGTGAAGGTTGAGTTAAAGTGTATATTTATATATTGTAAGGAGGGTGAGGATTTAGGTGCACCATCCCTGTTGGAAAATGAGAGCATTGAGAGGAAGAGGGAGAGAGAGGAAGAGGGGACAATGTTGTTTGGCTAGGTTTACCCTTCACCAAAATAAATAACACAAGTTAGGTTTACTTTCATGGGAGGTTGAAGAGTAGATTTGAATTGGATGAGATGTTATGCTTTTTGGGGTCTCTAGAAGCTCTCAATCCATTTTCATATATCTAACATTTTGGAATTTTGTAGAGAGGAAGCTACAAGAATGCCCTCACCTTAATTGGTTTGGAATATTTGGCATATTCCTCTTTTCATTTTGTGTTAATTTATTATTTTGGAAATTAAAAATAATGCACAAATAAAGTGAAGAGTGAAAATTTTGAAAACTTTGAGGTTTAAATATTGATGCTTCCATAGATAAAAACTTCAATTATAATATTGATAAATAAATATGTATAATAATTAATTTTTAGAATAATATTAATATTGGTAAATAAATATCTTTAATAAAAAAATAAAAAAATAAAAATTAAATATTTATTTTATTACTGTTAATTAAGTCAAAGTTTACTAAATTTTATATAAAAGTTTCATCACAATGATTTCATTTAAATGCGACGAGTGCATGTTCATTAAACTATTTTTCAAATATGCACAGGGTAAAAATTAATCATCTAGATCATACACCCTTACCCCAGAAACACAAGGTTTGGGCTACAAGTCCGTACGTCACAATTGAGAACCCTTTATCACCACTGTGTTTCGGCGAGACTTAAATTCAAGGTTTTTAAATTCCCACACCACACCTTTCGTAATGGGTCAATACCGTTGGCCAAAATTATAATTCTTAACTTCATTATACTAACTTCTAGCTAAATCCATCATAAACTATATATAATAATTAGTGATTATTTTCATTTTTTTAATATAATGATAAATATTCACTTTTATCATATATATGAACAACTTTTAATCACAGTTCAAATTTCTTTCGCTTGGAAAATGTCTATAAGAGTAAATGAAGTGTTGTTTTTATTCATGTGGTTGTGTATAATATATATATATATATATATATATAAATTATCAATTATGGTAATTGGAAGAATACGGTAAAAATTAAGTAATGTTACTATCGGCATTAACTCTAGCTTTAACTTCCACAACTATAATAAAAATAGATAAAATAATTATGTATTTCAAATAATATGCTGAATGAAAATCACATCATTCTAAAAATAAAAATAAAAATGATAACAAACAAAACACGCACACGCACACAAATTGTACCAATCACCAAAAATAGTTTTTTTTTAAATCAAAAAAAAAAAAATAGATAGATAAATATTTAAATAAATAAATAAATAAATGCACAAAAGTGTATCTATCATTTACCAAAGAAAGTGAACCCACACCATCATCATCACCCTCTTCTTGTTCTTCCATAATAACATGTTTCCTAAATTACAATCTCTAAGTTCCAATCAACACCACAAAGTTTCTCCAAAGATAAAGACACAACTAGAAAAAATTCAACCACTTCTCCCATGTGTGGGTCATCCATATAAAACCTCATAAGCAATCCAAACTTTGAAGAGAGGCCTCATATTCAACAAACTCTTAAATTTGGTTCATAGAAAGACTTTGAATTGAGACATTGCAACATCGTGAAATTTGGTCATTTGAACTCACTCCCTTGCCTTCTTTGTCATAAATACAAAAGGTAGTAAAAGAGTGTTGTTTAAAAGCTATACTTTGTATATGGTTCCCTCTTTTGTTTTTCTTTGATTAGTTTGGTAAGATGTCAACCCTTATTGATTTGTGAGGCCTAACTGTTTTGCAACCCTATCTTCACTGTTTTTATTTATTTATATGTGAATGGCGCCGGAGTGATGCATCACTTTCACAGGTGAGCCACACCTCATTTCAATTGATTTGAGTGCTAGTAAATGATTTAAAAGGCCATGCCAAAAGCTAGAAATGTTGGATTTTAATTTAGCATGCATGTGATATTGAATTTAAATTCAATGAATGGGCAATATATTAATAATAGTGTATTAATAGTCATCATATTAAATTAAACTTTAATTATATGATCAAATAAGGTTTTGGGTAATTTGTGCCTCAATCCAATTTAAGTGAAGTATGGTGTTTTATGAGTAAAGACCATTAAGTTATTATTAAAAATAACAAAAGCCTATACATATGGTTATGGCACTCAAATTGTAAATTTTGTTCTATGCAATTTCCTACATTATGAGACATTTACAAGACCGTGTATCAATTTGCAAGATCAATGTGGGTTCTTGGATTATCTAACAATGGGTGATCAAGGTTGTTTTGCTAATTTGTTCTTCTATTTCTAATGATCTAGCATGGATGATTTTGTAATGGTTTTCACTCTTAAAACAATTTTTTCTAATAAGAAAATGAATCATTTAGCCTCACTTTCAATGTGGATGAAAAAACAAAGATATTGATATAATGGATATTATTATTCTTGTATGTGTGATAGTGAGCATCTATTAGTTGATTATGGTTACATAAAATTTTGAAAAAAATTGTTTATAAAGATAAAATTATCAAAATACTAGGTTAAGTAAATTTTATTTAGAATACATAAATAATATTACAAATTTTACTTTTGATTAATTTTTTAAATATACTTTTACTTTTGAGTATATGTACGTATAAGAATTAGAAGTTTTTTGTAAATGCATTGTTTTAAATATACTTTAATTTTGTGGGAAAGTAAGGTAAAATAGGAATACCAACAACTGAGTTATGTTAAACCTTTTTGAATGCAAGGAGCAAATATGCAAAAGCACAATAAAGATCACAAAACAATCACTTAAACACACTACAATTTTTAAACGGATAACTCCATCAAAGTGAAGGATAAAGCCACATGAGGCTCCACTATAAATTAATAATGTCTACAACAACCACAAACATTCACAAGTGCGTCATACCAAATATAAACAATTACAGACTTGAAATGATAAAAGAGAAGCACAAGACTATAGATAAATGAACAGAGGCTATGGTTCTAGTAACAAGGGATTACATTCCTGACCTCAAAATTCATTACTCATAATATACCTCCAAGGGTCTTCTAAATTATGACCAAAATTCAGCCCAATTAGATCACAGATGCTCTTTTGATTATAGAGTTAGATTAAACTTGTTAGTGCAAAACTCAACCAAGAATAGTTTTTGTTTAAAGAGCTCTAACCAAAAATCTAGCCATGAAAACATATCTCCATCATTTGAAATGAAGAACAGTAAGACCCAAGTATACCCACACAAAATCAGTTTGATTAGACAACAAATGATCCTCTAATTGCTAGGTTAATCAAGTTAGCTATAAGATATGTTCTCTCAAAATATCTCTCTTTTTTTCTTTTTTTTTTTCTTTTTTTTTTGAATGGCCATAGTATAAGGTAATATACACAAAATAGTTTGTTAGAACAATATTTTCATAACCCTAATGGGTTTTCATAACATGGGCCTCACAAAATTTGGACTTTCTCCACATAGGAAGGGAACCCAAGAGCAACAATTCTCTTCTTCCTGACTATGTGAAGGATATTGCCAAATTGACAACCCAAAGATAGGGTTCAAACTTCAATTTAGATAGTGCTTTAGTACACATCATAACCATTACCATTAGTGTGAAATTTTCAAGTTTAAGTTATTTAGAATCCACAGCTTCAAGGATACAGTGATACCCCATATTAATATGCTTCAATCTTCTTGCCAAGGTGAATTTCACTTAAATAATCCCAAAATAGCACATACCACTTTTGCATGAAAACAAGCTCATTTATAAATCCTCATCTGGGCAATTTGTTGTCGAGCTTCAATAACCTGTGAATAAACTCACATTTTAGAAGTGGGACAATGCAATATACTTTGCAGCCTTGAATGCCATGTCGTAGCTTTCGTATCTGGCAAAAGCAATAATAAATATCCAAAAGTGGACTTTCAAGAGTCTATATCTCCAACTAAATCAGAATCACTATAGTCAGCAATAATTGGGTTTTCACCCCAAAGTTTCAAAATTATATATTATAAAGATACCTCAAAATCCACTTTAATGTGATTCTAGTTGTTACACAATCTTCCAAAGTGTAGAAAAAATTCACTTAATGTGCTATCCACATGAGTTATAATTCCATTCGAAAGTGCAAAACTATTGTATACATTAAGCTCGATTAGATGATAGTATATATTTCTTTCTTCTTGCTAATTAGATGAAGACCGATTACACCAATTTAAAGGATGTAGCAAGGGTGTACTTACACCTCAGCCTTTAGCTATCATACAATCGCTGGAACCATCTTCGATACTTTCTTTGAGAAAGCCAGATCTTGTATTTCACACGAATCCTTATACTAAGAATGTGCTTTATCTAGCCCAAAACCTTTTATTAAAAGTAATTACTCATCTTTCTTCAAATTGTCAACCCAAAAAATTGAACCTAGAAATGAGGCCAATAATATACACAACAAAATGATAGAGCTGAATATCAGAGTCTATATGTACACAACATCCAATTTAGTCTTCTTATAGCCCTATTGAACCATAAATGACTTAAATTTTCTATAACATTGCCTGCTTGCTCTGCTATAAGCCTTTAGCTTGCAACACAAACCTATTTCTTTTCACTACAAAACTTTAGGTTGTTGTTGTATGTAGATTTCTTCCTCTTAATCATCATGGAGGAAGTGCTATCTTCACATCCTTCTTGCTCAACTTTTAAATCATGACTAGCAACGAAACACAGGATAACCTATGGAAGATATCATAATCACCGGTGAGAATATTTCCTCAAAGTCAATCCTGCTTAATTAAAGCCCGACAACTAATCTAGCTTTGTACCCAGGATTCCAGAAGAATTTATGCTTCACCTACAATTCCATTGATTCTTCAAGTCTTTATATCTTCAAAAGCTTTGTACTAATTCATAAACATGGGATCACGTAAAGACCGTATTCCCCATCTTCATAGCTACAATTTGTTCTAAATTTCTACTACTTTTAATTGGCTCTGATAGCATTCAAGCTCACCAATTAAGAGTACATAATCGAGGGTGAGTATTTGTGTAGAAGGGA
>NC_052477.1:21382041-21391290 GCF_009730915.1 Dioscorea cayenensis subsp. rotundata
TTGCTCATCTAAGACAAATATAATATATAACAAAATACTAGATGGATACTTAAGTTTATCAATGAAAGTATTAATTACTTTAACTGATAAATTCATTAGTTGACAATTTTTTTCCGCATCTCTATGGTTAAGATAGGATACTCACTATTGCGTGTGTTTCATGTTTTTGTGCTGATTTTGTATTATTTTTTTTTCATTTTATTCACATTATTCATGTTTGTATCTTTTGTAGATTGCTAGAAAAGATATGTATGTTTGTTGAGATTTTGTTCTTGGTTGTTCATCTAAGAAAAATATAATATGTGACAAAATACTTGATGGATACTGAAGCTTATCAATGAAGATATTAATTACTTTAACTAATAAAATCATAAGTACTAGTGAATGTGCTTCATGTCTTTGTACATTTTCTCATAATCTTATTATGTTTTTTTTTATTTGGACAATATAGAAGGACTCATATGGACAATATGGACAATATGGAAGAACTCAGACTATATTATTTTATGTCCATATGTTATATTTTCCTACTGAATGTCATGATTGCCGCATATGCAATAAAGCAGAGCACTATACAAAATAGTATGGTCCAACACGAGATTGAGACGACATCTGTTAGGCGCCGCAAACAATATGAATACTTTCGTCGACTGGTATACGAAAGCGATATTCAGTGTATTGATAAACTACGCATGGATCGCCAATGTTTCCATAGTTTATGCCAATTGCTAACCATTACCGGTGGTTTGCGTGGTACAAGAAATGTTTTGGTTGAGGAGATGATCGCAATGTTTTTGAATATTGTGGCACACCATGTCAAGAATAGGGTAATTAAGTTTGATTTCGTCCGATCTGCCGAAACAGTTAGTCGGCATTTCCATGCCGTTTTAAAGGCTATCACTCTTTGTCATAAAGTGTTATTAAAGAAACCAGAACCTGTCCTCGAGGATTCAATTGATTTTCGGTGGAAATGGTTCAAGGTAATAATTCAAACCCACATGTTTTTAATGAAATAATCATAGCAATGGTTAGTAAGTAATAACCTTTTTGTTCCCAACGTAGAATTGCCTTGGAGCACTAGATGGAACACATATCAAAGTAAATGTGCCTAAAGCTGATCGACCAAGATATAGAACAAGAAAATCAGAAATCACCACTAATGTACTCGCTGTTTGTAGCCAAGATATGCAATTCATATATGTCTTATCTGGTTGGGAGGGCTCGGCGCATGATGGTCGAGTTCTTAGAGATGCGGTTACAAAACCTAATGGATTGAAGGTTCCAAATGGTAAATAAAATTTACTCTCAATACTTTTCTAATTTATTATTAATAACCAAATGGTTCCTTAAACCATTAGCTAATGACATGTACTCAATTGTATGTTAGGTTTTTACTATTTGGTTGATTCTGGCTATGCAAATTGCCCTGGATTTCTTGCACCTTTTCGAGGGCAACGTTATCATTTGAGTTCTTGGGCAGATGGACGTCAACCTCGCACGGCTCAAGAGTTTTTTAATATGAAACATGCTAGTGCGAGAAATGTAATAGAGAGAACTTTTGGTCTTCTAAAAATTCGATGGAAAATCCTTGCGAGTCCAAGCTTCTACAATATAGCAACTCAAAGGCGCATAATTAATGCATGTTGCTTATTACACAACTTCATTCGGAAAGAGATGGAAGAAGACCCTGCGGAATCTGAAATCGATAATTTAATGTTAGGGGAAAACACAGAAGATGATGTTGACAACATCACAGCTGTTGATCCAACAGATGAATGGACCCAATTTAGGAATGACATGGCAGTGGACATGTTTAATACATGGCGATCAACTTGATTTTGATATTTAATATATATGTACTCAAAACTAAACTTGTGATGTGGTGATCTTTCTAGTAATTGATTTTCGATAATTATTATCTATGTATGTGTAATTCACAGCTTTTCTATGTCGTGTTTGTGGTGTTTGTACTGATAATTTGTCTGTATGTATTGAAGAAGAAAGCAAAGGTTAACTTGTCTGAATGTTATCTTCTGTGATTGAGTTAATGTTAACTTGACTGAATTTTCTTCTTAAAAGTCACATATTCTCAGGGCCTTGAAGCTTAAGCATTGTATAAATTAAATTTTCGTCTGAAGTCTTTTTAGATCAATGCCCTTAATTGTGATCAAATCTTGTGTATCTAGCTAATTTGGATATCATAGTCATGTTTAGTTAAAATTTTAAGATGATTATGTTTTAATATCCTCTTCAGTTTTTCCTGATGAGGAGAAGATGACATGAACAATGGGTATTGGGTTTTGTTCCCTAGTGTAAATATCAAAGTAAATTCAAAGGAGGTATAAATTTGAAATTTATTATTTGCATTTCACGTGTAAATTTGAAACCTTTTTGATGTTGTATTTTTTTCCTTGTATTTTTTTTCTTTATAGATGTTGGTGAAACCTTTTTGATGTTGTATTTTTTTTCTTTTATAAATGTTGGTGAAACCTTTTTGTTGTTGGTTAAATTCATTATTTTTTTTTTAATTTGGAACATGCCATTTTTCTTGATGGCCTGCCATTTTTTTTTGTTGGATTTAGTAATTTATGCTTTGAGCATGAGCTAAAAGAAGATTTGTGCATATAACTTAAATGGCTAGTAAGTGAAACGGTATAATGTGTTTAAATTTTTAGGACCTATTTCTGTACTTTATTTTTATGTACTGATGATGCATTGTAATCTGACTTGCAGATTCCAGATACTTATCTTATATGTCATAGTGATTAGAAGACAAAAACCATCATTATTGTGGAGACAAAGCATCACTTCCCAATACTGAAACCCTAATCTACAGAGGAAAACGAAAAGGTATCCCTTTGCTTGTGTCGGTTGAGTAATGGTGGAAAGATGGACCTTTTTTTAATGCAATTGAACATACTTACTACCAATCTGCACATCATTGCTGAAGTCCTTATCTTTATGGTTTCAATATATTAAAAATTGGTGCGCTTGATGATTCAGTAATTATAATATCCCATGGTTGATATTTTGTATGTGGTTGTTGACTAGAATCAATGGGCTTGTCTCTTGTTTATGCACATCAATTATTTATCTCATTTTACAACTCACAAAGAAGTCTTCAACTCTGAGGTGTTGGGATAATTCCAGCTAGCTTGTCAGAAAGATGATTACTGTCCATTAGTGGAATGTTGAATTAGTATATTCTTGTTTTTGTTCTTGTATATATTAATTTTTTTTTATCTTGGTTGTAGAGTAAAAGTAACTTCTCTTGTTGATCAGAAAAAATAAAATGATTACATGTTGCCTTTTTTTCCTTTCCCACTAGTCAATTTTTAGCCAACTGTTGACAACTAATATATATGTGGCTTGTACACTACTATAAACTAGCATTTCTCATTTGTTGTATGTAAGATGTCAATATAAGATTTCCTGACTTAGTTATATCCCATATGTATACGGTGGGTATTTCCTGACTTATTGTTTTCAGGTTTTTCAAGAATGGATACTGGAGAATCTCAACATAGGGGAAGGGGACAAAACAAACATTATTGGACTATTGAGGAAGATAAGGCCCTAATTGAAGCCTTAGTTGAGTTATCCATAGATGCTATGTGGCGGAGTGAGAATGGATTTCGGAATGGGTACTTATTTCAGTTGGAGAGAATGATTAAGGCAAAGATTCCACGAACTACACTGAAGGCCATGCCAAACATTGAGTCTCGAGTGAAATTGTTAAGGAGACAGACTACAGCTATTGCCGATCTTCTATGCATAAGTGGCTTTGTTTGGAACCATGAAAATAGCACAATTGAGTGTGAGAAAAAGCTCATATGACGAGTATGTCAAGGTAATTATAATTAAATTTCATATTAACTAAAAGGTCTTTATTTGTTGCTTTTTGATGTTAACTTTCTTAATTATTATCATGTAGAATCACAAAGAAGCTGCCGGCCTTTATGGGAAATCTTTTCCCTTTTTCAATGAACTTGCTCCGGTCTTCACAAAAGATCGAGCTCATGGTAATGCAAGAGGTGATTTGGGAGATGATGCAACTCAGTATATGCATGAAAACACTAGTTTTGAGGAGAATACAGGCCCATCTCAACTTCCAAGCGATGATTTTTTTGCATTCATGCAAGAACCTATTGATCCCTCATCACCCATGACTTCAGAAAATAATGCGTCCTCAACATCTAAACGCCGAAAAAAAAGGGTCTTGCCAATGACACATCGCTCGAGGTAATTTCTGAAAAAATAGCGCAATTCGTGGAGGTAGTTGGGCCAGGACTTAAGGCGATAGCAGATTGCGCGGTTCGGAACGCTGAGACTGTTGCTCTCATGGAAGCGTCCCGCAAAGAGGCTGATGAAAAGAAGAAAGAGTTTGAGGAAAGGAAAAGATTGCTAAATGAAGTCGTCTTCAACATTGATGGTTTATCGGAGGATGATGCACTAGTTGTAATACAATTTTTTTGCGAAAAAGATGAAAATGAACTCGACATGTTTTTGGGACTTGCCAAATGACAAGAAGCTTCGCTTTTTGTCGTTTGATTTTAGCGAGAATGTCATTTCATCCACCTAACATGTAAGCTCACATTTGTATACATGTTTTAGGTTTTGGTGATTGTGTGGTTGTGGTCTTTTGATTATGGACTTAGTTGGTACTTGGCTTATGTGGACTTTTCGATTATGGACTTCGTTAGTACTATGGTATTAGTGATGTATTGTTTTATGACTACTAGGTCATGGAGTTGTATTATGATATTTTGTACTATGGTAAGTTGCTATTGTGGGGTATTGGTTATTGTTACATAATGTGTTTATTTTTCTCCATTCACAGATGTACTGATATATAAGAATATATGTACAATTGTCAAGGTTTTCTCATGCCAAAGCCAAAGTCCCATTTAGGAGCTATGGGAGTGATATCCATCCTATCTATTACATATAAAATATTTAATTATATTAATAATTTCATATGAGCAATAGTTGTGAAAATAAACGTGGTTAAAATGAAATAATAATTTTAAATATTCATAGATAACATTATAAAAATAATTTAAACAATAATAATTATGTAAAAATAATTAATTATAATAATTAAAGTGGATAATGATAAAAAAATAAATTATTTTTTCTAAATAATTAATTAGCACAATTATAAGATATAAATATTTATTTATATGTAGTCAATTTATATATAAAATATTATTATTGTTTTGGTTGAGGGCATTAAAGTAATTTTACATTCAATTCTTTATACCACTTTCTCTATTCCCAATATTTATTCCTTCCAACCAAACAACTTTTTCATTACCATTACCATTCCCATTACCATTACCATTCCAATTTCTATTCCCACTCCCATTCCCATTCCGTGATCCAAACGGGGCCTTAGTGTTTACTTTCCTTATAGTAAGAGGAGTAAATATGAACCTTATAAGCATCATCATAGGGCAACGGAGGAAGAGTCCCATTATTAGAAAAACCACACTAAAACTTTGTGGTCATCCTACAATTGGAAGAAAAAAAATTGGGGGGAAAAATATATATATATATATATATTATGTAATAATTTTATTATTTGTCACTATAGGAATTATTATAGGTGAAAATCGGAATTGACCCAATCAACTACCTTGTTCCACTTGGTTGTATTCTTATATATATGTAATTTTCTATTTCTAATACTTCGCATACCATTGAAAAGTCCAATGGTATGACACAGGAGTACTAAGGGGAGGGCAAGGGTTTAAATCCTTCACCCGACAGTATAATTCTTATATACTTGGGTCTAATATTGTTTATCAGTATTGTTCACGGACCAATGTGAATCCCCTGTGGGAAAAACAATGGTTTTACTCTATAGAGTTGCATGTATACCATTAAAAAGTCCAATGGTATAACACAGGAGTACTGAGGGGAAGGGCAAGGGTTTAAATCCTTTCCCCGACAATATTATTCTTATATACTTGGGTCTAATATTGTTTATCAGTATTGTTCACGGACTAGTGTGAATCCCCTGTGGGAAAAACAATGTTTTACCCTCTAGAGTTGCAGGTATGGGGATTTTCCTAAGAAGTCTATAAGACACTGTAATTAGTGTACTTTCATACCTGCCTATTCTTTTGACAATCTCTTAAATGAGGGGTGCTTGTCCTTGTTCTTCAAAAATTATAGAATAACTCAATTTAGATTGACTTTAACCGGATGGTACTTGATGATTATGAAGTTTTTTCTATTTAGTGTCCAATTAAAGAAAAATCTAATTTATTGATAATAATATCCTTATGTCTAACAAACTAATATTAGAGGTGTCCCCAAAATTTGATATAATCATCCCTGCTTTTTTTTTATAGAAAGTATATGCATCAGACCTATCATTAATGACTCTTTTTTTTTATTTTTTTTTTTAAACAAAGTTCAATATTGAAATCATTTCAAAGTTTTTTTCTTTGACTTTCTAGGCAGGACTGAGATGCCCGTGGTGTCTTTCGTCTTCTTAGATTTTTATCCTTGCTTTTATTTTCTTTGTGGTATTTTGTTTCTCCTCACCACCTGGTGAGAGAGTTTCTTATTCTAGATCACATGTTACTTTTCAATAAATCTGTGATTTATTTATTTACTTTTCATTCTTTTCTTTATTTTTGTTCATGTCGACAAACTATCCACTTATCTCCAATTTTTCTAGAATAGATCTGAGTTAAATAGCAATGATTAGCAGCACTTCTTTAACTATTTTGAAATCCCAAAAAACTTGATCGTATTGATATATGAACTACAGAATTTCCAATCTTAAGAAGAAAAAATAAAAAAAAAAAATATTCGATTTAAGATGAATAAACATAATTCCATACTTGATCTTATAAATAATAATTTAGATATAACATTTTATGGAAAGCCATATTCAATTAAAGTTGTATGATGAGCTTTAGAGGGTGATCCTACGATAAATGTTTTATTCAACTTTCCCTATTTAGTTTTTATTATGCCTCTTATATTTCTCCAAAAAAAATTTCTTCCTTTGGAGCAAACTCAAAATAAAAAGTTTTTATTGGTCGTTCAAAATTGGATCAAAGCAAAATTTTCTAATTGATTTTCTAAAACTTAATTCTATTGCATTCTTTCTTATTTTATTTTATTTATTATTTAATTTTAATTTTGCTTTCATAAGGACACTTTCCAGTTGTGTTTTTGATAAAAGGACAAGATCTTCATTAATTTACTTGGAATTATGCTTTAAACTTTATTTTTTTATCTTTTTATATAATGGCAGGGTTCTTTTTGTCTCCAGTCCCTCTCCATCTTCTGATGTAATCTTTAAAAAACGTTAAAAAGATGCCCCCAGTTCTGATTTACAAGTAATATATTCCCTCATGCCAAGTATTCATCCACCGAAATTTAATAAAGTTATAAAACAAAGTAAATCACATCATCTAACTCAATCTTCTCCGTGTGACCGAAAAAGAAAAATCTAACTCTAATTATAATTTTAATGAATTTATATTGATCAATAATTCTTATAAAATAAAATTGGAAATGGCACAATTAATATAAGAAATTTATAAGGTGCCTTTAACTTGTTTAGATTATCTTTTTTATTTCTTTTCAATGGAAATCTAAATATAATTCTTATATTTAGATTGTCTTTTTTATTGCTTTTCGATAGAAACCACTTATTTAACAAATTAATTATTTATTGACTTAATTCCAATATTTAGATAGATTTCAAAAATTAAAAACTCATAATGTGTGTATAATTGAGATTTCCGCCTAAATAAAAACTATTTTAACATGTTCAGAGAAAATCATTTACACAAGAATTATTTTTGAAACTTGTTTTAATAAATATTTTTTTTAAAAAAAATATATATTATATTTCTTTTGTATACATGTATATATATATATATATATGTGTGTGTTTAATATAATTGAGGAAAAGAGAAAGCATGAATGAATGGTGAGATTTTGTTCAAATCAAATCAATTATAAAAGGTAGAGAATAGTTGGATTTTTAGCGGCGGACATAATGTGCTGTCTGACTAAAAATTCAGATAACTGAGTAAAAAGTAAAAAGGCGTCCATCAATCTAAACACTATTAAGAAGCACTTTTGGCATCACTCAGACAGTAATGGCTACGCTTTTTCACAGTCCCACTAATTTCATCTCCCCACTAATGTCCTTTTCATCTTTGTACCTAAGCCATATACCACAAGGTTACTTATCTTTGGTTACGTGGCTTGGAATCTTAATTAAACAAACCAATAAACAAATACATAAATGCATAAATAAGTACAATTTTTAACACCCTTTAGCATCTATATATATATATATCATTATACATCAACTGCAGACATCTGTGGGCTGTCAAAATTAAAGGGTAAAAAGATAGACACAATCTAATATAGTAACAGTACTCATAATAAAATGCAAACTACATACAATCAACAAAAATGGGTGAGTGGATAGCTTATTCGTTTTTTAAAGATTTGTTCATACTAGTAAAAATAGAGTTGGATGATTGTGATTAATTGAGTTACAAGAACGATCATGATCGAACGATTCAAAGCATCTATTCAATTTGTTTTCTGATTACTCCTTGTTTTTAGTTGTCAACTTTACTTAATTCATACCGATTATCGATTAAAATCGATTGCGTACTTAGAATACTTTATAGTTACATATCTCAAAACTACCATTTAAAACCCATAAAAATACCCTGTATTCGTAGACATAGTTTCATGAATGATTCATTTGTTAGAATACAAAGCACAGAAAACAATATTAGAGTGCGTTAGCTGGAAAATTGAGACATTTTATTAGTAAAGAAGCTAATCAGTGGATTTATTATGACATGCGACACATTGTAAATTAAAAGCAGGGTAAAGGTGCGATTAATATTATAGCAAGGCTGATGACAGTGAGACATCGCGGGCTTTTAAAATGTGACAGCCCAGCGGAAGGGTATTATTCATCTCACAGTAATACTATCGATCTCATAGTGCAGTTTGGATGAAAATTTCTCTACACTAAGGATACTATTGTCAAGACCGTTGGCATATTGTATCTACAAACGTTTGTAAATGATGAAAGTTTTATTAAAAAAAATATATTTCTCCCAATAGGTGTCGGTGCGTATTTTTTTCAATACAGAAAGATTTGATAATAAAATTATATTTAATAATACGCTTAATGAAGATTAGAATGAATATATATGAGTCATTTTTGAGCATTCTGTTGGACGACTT
>NC_052477.1:21392290-21445450 GCF_009730915.1 Dioscorea cayenensis subsp. rotundata
GCATGATGTGGCAAAAAAATTATCATTAAATATTAAAATGCATCTTCATTGATGATATGTGCATATGAAAGGTAATAAGGCGCCAATGACCACCTGGTCTATGAGCATCATCTTGCATGGGTATTTGTGTCCTGCAGAGGAGCTAAGTTCGAATCTCAACTAATGGAAGGTGAGGGCAAAAATGTACTGGGGGATTAACTTCATGCTTGTGCATGTCCCCTAAAGTGGCTTGTCCACATTTTATAAAAAAAAAAAGCAATAAGCCAACATTAGTTTAGTTGCAATAACACAAATCAAATTCTGGTGTTGCGTTCCAACAAGATGATGTCATATTTTAAACTTGCCATTATTATGATTAAACCCAACATTCTTACTCTGATACCAATTTGAAAGAAATAAAGGGCAATAATAAGTAAAAGAAATCAAACAAAAACCCATAATTGAGAAAAAAAAACACATGTATAATAGAAGATTTCTTTATGTTGAAAATTGAGTATAATAGTGGTGGCAGTTGACACTTTACCAAAGTCATTTTTTTGCACATAATATTAAAATATGTTTCGGTGGCATGTGGTTGAAAATACCCATACAATAGATTTTCAATTACAATAGAGGTTTAAAATACAATGGAGCCTAAGATGTATCACATGTCATGTTTTTAATATATAACAAAATTAAATTGAGTTATTTTAACCTAATTATTAATAGACTATAAATCAAAATTGATTATGAAAGTAAATGCCAGACATTAGTATATTTTTTAATAAGTGTAAGTTCAACTGTTACTTAGTTGTTTTAGTTATTTTTAATTATTATTACAAATATTATTAAAAAACGGTGAATATTATAATTTTACTTAGAATGTAACCAAATTTCATCTATTAATTAAATAAATATAAATAAAAGCACAAAATTCACATGAATCTTGATAGATACGTCTCGAGGCCAGTCACCGGAACCAATGAAGAGGACATAAGGTTCTATATCAAGGACCTCTTAGGGATTCGGTGATTAGAGTCAGAGTAATGGCAGTATTGGCTGAGGCTCTCCACGAGGATGACAAGTATGCAAGGATCGTGGTGCTCGAAGCTAATGGTGGTGTCGGTCCACTAGTGAGGTATGTAAGTTTTCAAGAGGAGGAGGTGGAGGCCATGCTAGTGATCACCTAGAAGAGGCAGAGGAGGAGATGCAAAGTTTCTCGATCCAAGTCTTGGAGATAGGGAGGGATTGCTGGTGGCACAACCACTTGGAAAAATCACCAAGAATTCTAACAATGGTAGGTTGGTTTTTGCTTAACTGCACCATTACATTGCTATTCAGTATATGCGATGACGTCAATAGTGCCAAGGAGCTGATCACATTGATGTTGAGCGAGGCACAACACAGGAGGAAGATGGGTCGGCTAAAGAGAGTTAAAGATGCGACATAGGCACTCAAGATGAAGATTAAAATTACCTTCTTACACCTGTGAATTCTCAAGTGCTAATCACTTGGGGGATTCCCAAATGAAGGAGTTGGTTTTACGCCCAATTTGGCCATAAAACCAAACCTTTATCCGTATGTTGAGAAGTGATTTGAAGTTGCATTACGAAAAAATGGAATCAATTCAAACAAATAATAAATTTTGGTATTTGATGTATTTGGAGTTATATGCAACTTCAAATACATCAAAACAAACACTACCTTAAATATGCACTAAATCCACTTTGTTACACTTAATGCCCATGATCTCTCCAAATTAGAGACAATTTTTTAAAACACATTTAACTGATACATACCTACCATACGATGAAAATGTAGTTGTTGCTTCAGATATAACTTATTGGTGTGGCTTTTTTGTTGAACATAACTTATCCAATTTCAGCCATAATGAAACATCATTTTTTTTCTCTTATAAGACACCGTAGTATTTGATTCTATAAATGTATGTAAATTTAAGACAAAACCTGTAGCAACGACGAGGGCAAATAATCAATTCCCAATAGTGTATCATCCAAATCGCACAAGCTGCATCTTGACTTGCCATAGTGAAATTCTAGTGTTGTGCTCCATCAAGATGATGTTATATTTCAAACTTGCCATCATCATGATTAAACCAAATACTTGCTCTAATACCAATTTGAAAGAAATAAAGAATAATAACAAGTATAAAAAAAAAACAAACAAGAAAACATAAATTTGTGAAAACCCCCTATAATCGAGATAAAAACACATGCATAGTGTATCATCCAGATCACACATGCATCTTGACTTGCAAGAGTGAAATTCTAGTGTTGAGCTCCAACAAGATGATATCATATTTCAAACTTGTCATTATCATGATTAAATTGAACGCACTTGCTCTAATACCAATTTGTAAAAAACTAAGATACACAAATTTATGTGAAAAACCAATAATCGAGAAAAATATACATGCACAAAAGAAGATTTTTGTATGCTGAAAATTGGGTATAATGGTGGTGGTTCACACTTTACCAAAGTCATTTTCCACAAAATAATGGAAAAATTGTTTAAATAAACTCTAAATTCTGTAAGTTTGAGACTCTAAATTTTTTGAGTTCGAGTCTAAATTTGAGTTTAAGTCTAAAATGACGGTTCATGTATGTTTGAAAATAGAGTGCAATGATTGCGGTTCACACTTCACCAAAGTTATTTTCTACATAATAAAACCCTGAAAAATTTGTTTAATTAGATCCTCAATTCTTTTGAGTCTGTGTTTAATGTTTGAGCATGAGTTGCACTGTGAGCTTTTTGAGTTGGATCATGTAAACTTAGGACTACAAATAGTCAAAACTTAAGTAAAATATAATTGATAATAAACAATAGAGTTAAAGTTTGGAAGTTTGATATCATTGTGGTGGAAAAACTTTTATATGAAATTGACTATGCTTAAAGTTAATTTAGAATTAAAACTTTGTTTTATAATTAAATTATTTGTTATTAATATTTATAATTTTTTAAATAAATGTTTTTAAATGATTAAATCTTCTGACCTTGCGATGTTTGGTTGGAAATTTCTATTATTGGGTAAGAGAAGCACAAACATAAAGAAAGAATCATTCGCAAAGAGAATCATAGAAAAAACTAATATGTTCGCAAAGAACTCCAGCATAACAATCAAAGCCAACAATACCTGCAGTTGTTCTAGTCTATTGTAACTGTAAAAATTTATATAGTTGGTGATTATAAAGCTAAATAAAAGACAACACTCTAAAAATACTTGTTTACATCATCTAAGCTACATACATCAATTTCAATGAGTTGCAAAGGATTCCTTAAATCCAAACTCTTATTGTATTATACCAATACTTGAACCCCAAAACACAATTAAAAAAAATGATCATTCGTACATCCAAAAGATAAGAGAAAACATTGCAAATATGAAACAATAACAAATAAACTAACCAGACTATTAAGTCTGTTTGACAGATAAGTCAGATAAACCGTCTTTTATAAACTAAAGTGTAATAAACTATAATATTAATCTAAAACGAACAGATTTTCATAATATGAATAAAATAAAGTTGGAAGAAGAAAGTCTTGTTAACATGGATTATGTTTTAGCAAACAAAACTAGAGAACAATAATATTATAAAATGTTTTCATAGGAGAACAGGGTTCTTACAATAAATATGCAAAGTCATGGTATATCTCTGTATAAAAGATGCTATTAAGGGATCTTTATTTGTTTATAAACTCCCCGGTAGATGGGTAACCCCAGGAATGGGGGTTTGTTGCACTTACAAATTTCATTATTATCTCATGCATTTAGCTAAATATCATGCATTTTTCCTAGTTTTCATAGTGATTTTCCCTCTCTTTTTGTACAAACTACTCTCTCTAGTTGTTTTGATTTCAGAAAGCAAGAATTGGTTGAGAAACCCTGGAGACTGGGAAGAAACACAACCTATCTGTGGTCTGCGAGAAGTACTTATGGTTTGTAAAGTGATTGGGGCCCAGCTTCCATCTTTGGCTATAAAAGGACCAGAAAATGGGCTTTAGGGTAAGAGAAAAGTAAGGAGAAAAGGGGCTAGCGGCTGAAAGAAGAAGAAAGGAAATTCTGAAGGCTAAAAAGAAACTGAAGAAGAAGAGAAGGGTTGGGAGACTAAAGATCGGATCCTTGTAGCCATTATAGGAAGTCTTCTAAGCCCTGTTGTGTTGTGTTTGGCATACTCTTGTTCTTCCTATTTTCACTTTGTAACTGAGACAATGTGTGTGTAGAACTCTACTTAGGTTTGGAATTAGCCCAAGGTGTTGATGTGTTGATACTCTTTTTGTGTGGATCTTTTATGCTCAATGGTAGATTTCTTGAGTTGATTTCTGATTTGAGTACACAGCTTGTAATTGTGAAAGCGTTACTTGCCTACCTTAGAGATCTAGGTTAACTGAAAGGATAACCTAGGTCTTGGAACCACATTAATCACCCTGAACTTACTGAAAGGTAATTCTTGATTGTCTTTTGCTTAATCAACTTGGTTATTCAGGTTTTGAAAGGGTTTATCTACCGCGAAAGTAGGAGATGGCCCTACCAAGACCTAACTTGTTATCTCTTGAAAGAGAGTGATAAGTAGTTTAGGATTAATGCCCTTTCATGGGATCTACTCAAACCTAGTCTAGATCCAACACATCATTCATGTTACACCTTGTGGTGAGTTCCCAAACCTAAGTCTATTTTAACCTGAAGTGTAATCCACGGCCCTGTGTTTCTATAGCCTTGATTGTGTTTTATTCCCTGCTTCTTGTTATTTCCAATCCCAACCTTTTTAATTGTCTAGATAACCCCTTGTTGCAATAGGTTGGTAATCATACTTGGTCCTCGTGGGATCGATACTTATTTACTACTTGGCAAAACCGTGCGCTTACGGTTGTGCAATAGTTACAAACCAAAAATCTAATAGTACATATCAGGTATGTTTAATGCTCACTTGAAGAGTAAACATCACACAAAAGTTTCTTGGGGCATTAAGCTCCATGAGACATTGCCTCTTACTTTTAAGTTTTACTTTCCATAACAATCCTGATATAAAAGTTTAGACATGTTTAAGAGAAAAAAAAAGACATCATCTTAAGATATCTAGTTGTCAATTATTCCATGGTTGTGTTTCAGATTTTGTATGGAGATATAATATTATCACATATCTCTCTTATACAAATTCAGACAGTTATAAAATCAGCATCAATGCTGACACAAGTGTTTCATGATAGATTAAGTGGACACAAGCATAGGCCCTTTGCGCCCAAGGGGCGATAGTACTTATATGCACATATTTATCTACATTTCTATGCACTTCATAGAATATGTATTGTTGTAAAGCAACAAATTCATATATGCATACCTTTGTAAAAGCCACATGAAACCAATATCAATGTGTATGCAATTTAATGAATAACAAATCAAAATCAAATTTAACTAAAAAGCAAAAGCAAAAAAATCGCAAACTATTAGTTACTCATATTATACTAATTAAAAACTTGGTCACTGTCAACATGCAACGTCTATGTGTAGCAATTGAAAAATTAGTGCTAAAGATCACTAGTAACAAACAATTGTATTCAACCATGAGAGGCAATAGACAACTAGTAAAAAAGGAAAAATAGGAGAAAAGGCTTGATTCCAAGAAGAGAGGACTTCCTGTACAGCTGAAGAAGTTGGCATATGACATTTTTCAAATAAGACAAGTTCTTTACCCCTTCTGCACAATTTAATCTTCAATACATTGAATACTTTTTTTTTATTTGATGTTGATAGTTGATTAGTGACTTAAATAACATGACTATCAGTTTCTTTGCTTTTAATGTTATATAGATAGTGAACATAGAGTATGAAATATAAGTAAATAATTGTCAGAATGGTTGAGCTCAAATGAAAGAGTATCCCATGAAGTTCACATAAATAATTACACTATCGTCAATATATATAAATTACGAATGCCATGCATATGCATTGGTTCACAATAAGTTATTAAGCGAATTAACAGGTTAAAAAAATTTATTTTATCAATGATATTAAATATATTTTCTCAAATATTTAATTAGGTAAAAATATAAAACTTAAAATTATTTTTAAAAATCCATATATAAATATATGAATTAAAAAAAAGGCCTATAAAAAATTTCAAGGGTTTAAGAGTGAATGAAAAGAACAAGTAGAATTTCAAGAGTTTGTATATATACATACATAAGTGTGTGTGTATGACAATCTCAAAATTAAATTTATTGATAGAAGGTATCATACAATTTTAGGAGTTTATATGGATAAATATATGTGAAAGAAACTAATTATTGTTACAAAAAACTAAAGGACTTCTCAATCAAACCCAAAATGGTGCCCATGTAAAATAATAAATTGTAGGTATTTCAAGAGAAAAAATCAAATTAAAATTCTTATTTTGTAATTCCATGAAATCCAAAGAATAACATGAAAAATTGAGTTGAAGATATACTTCTAGAGACAAGGTTGCTTAGTTAAAGTTTATCAATATAAAAGGGTTTATCAAAATCATATATTTATTCTAGATGATGGTCTTATTTGTAATTTAAACTAATGTACAGGTGTTAAAATAAAAGTGCATGAGAGACTAGGCAATGGCACTGCTGTAACTTCTTTAAGAACTAAGTGATAAAATTGGAAATTAAATGTGGATCCCAAAAACTACTTCCTGAAGCTTAGCCCTTTGGCTTATATATGCAGATTTGTCAACAGAAGAAAATAACGTAGATAGATAATTAAACAAAGAGGGAAGCATACCTCATTTGGATTACTGATATTGGTGGCCAAAGGTAAGGTCTAATTGTGGACATGGAGCATAGTCCAGCTTATAAAAAATTCTGCATTTTGGTAATGACCTCTGAACAATACAGACCAACCAATGAAGATGTTCAATAAAATTTATAATTAAGAAAAAAATAAATATTCGAATTAGATGAGGCCAGCTATTCAAGTTAAGTTATTGCTGTGGTATATGAAAACATGGAGCATATATATCATAGCAAACACCAAAAATAGTAAAATAAACAATACAGTTATTGTTTTCTGAAGTTGATAAATTTTGGTGTACATATAATTTTATAATTGGATTAGTACATATAATGAGCTCACATCACAAACTTTACAACTAAAAGCAAATAGAATGACTTGTTGAAAGCAATGAAATGAAAAGAAACATGAATCCTGCAAACCTCGCTTTGCAATAACAATGAATCAGATTGAGTAATACAAGAGAAAGGATACTGCCTAATCAATAAAGAAGAATTCTACATAATTTGGAAAACTAGAAAAAAAAAAAAAAGTTGAACCAGTATTATGTTATGGAACTACTTGAAAATAAGAATGGACTGAAACTGATTTCATAAATAAAACAAGGAACTAATATTGAGCCATGTGGAATAGTTTAATATAGAGAATGTAAGAAAATTATAAAAACTTAAAAGTGCGTAAGAAAATTTAAATCTAAAACCTCTTCATAAATCCTATTCAATAAAATGTGTAGGATATGGTGGGTGTACAATTTGCTTTATACAAGTAATACAAAAGTTTAATGCTTATTCTTACCTCCAGAAGGATTGGTAATTCTTTGTATGTGAGTTCATAGCTAGATGATCCATTATAAAGATGATGACTTCTTCAATTGGCAATTAAGGAAGCAACACCTGAATATCTAAGAATTAAATAACGAAAACAAACACTACATCACATTTGGTGATTTTAACAGTTACATAACTTGGTAGAATCAATTTCAAATGTAAAGCTACTTATAGAAATAGAATAAACGAGTTTCTTTCAATTGCTTACTTTATTTAAATCATACAACCAAATTAAATTATTTGAATTCAAATCACGCATACAGGTTCCCTGTCATGCGTCATTGAATAACTATAAACCAAGAGGTACCTCACTGATGTGACCTCTTCAAAAAGCATGAATATTCATCTTTTTTACATAAATCATATTTAAACAAGCACTTGAGAAGGAACAATATAAACGATTTTAATATTGACTTTCAAATATTTATTCCTAACTTTGTGGCTTAAGCTTAAAGATAAGAAAAATACATCATGAACCTTCTAAAAACACCATCTAGTATCTCAAGAAAGGATGCATTTATTGCCATTAGTAACTATGGATATATAAAAGTTCCCTCCCACCACAATTAAAATATCATAAACATAGGTCTCATAAACAAATAAACCATGAAATGAAGTCACATCAGAGTCCTCAAAGAGCCTGGGTGGTTTTTATGTTTTTGTTCAATTTTAAAAAAAAATAAAATAAAATCCAAAGCCCCCTCATCAGTAGTTGTATCTTCCTAGTCATTTAGGACCAATGCCAAGAATAGATGGCATAAATTATGAGATAAGAGCTTGACCAGAGAGATCAGAAAAAAAGTGAAAACATCAAATGAAGTTGTATACACATGAATGGTGTAGCAAATAATTTCAGAAAGATATAAACAACTGACCACAGGACACCCAAAGAAGAAGAATAGCACTAACATGAAAGGATGGATCAGAAAAGTAGACAGCAGATTGAGATAAGCAGGAACAAAGTCGAAAGGAAGAAAGTAAAACACCTTTGATTAAAAACACCTGAGGAAGTTTAACAAAACAAGAAGATATCAACAAAGAAACACACGTTAGTGTTATTAGTCACTCTCATGTTTTTTTATACATATTGCATATTAGTTTCCATGTTTCCAGATATTTTTATCAGACAGCCCTAGCTAAAACAAAACAGAAATGCACTATCTGCCTAAAATTTAAGGATTAGGGGCAAAATTTGAGCAACTTTATTTTCCTTAACCCTTCATTGGCATATGTTCATGCTACTTCAGGTTCAACACCTTCAAACATGTATGAGTAACAAGTTTCTGAATTTCCATCTCAACATGTACAAAATATATCTAAATTGAGAGAAACACATCATCAATTATCCATACAAATAAAATAGGCCAAAAGTTTTAAAGATGTCATGATGAATGTGAAGGTAGTTAATTTATTATTTTGAAGTTTGGCTTGCCAAAAAACCAGGACAAAATAAGATCTTTGTAATCATTTAGATTATCCGGTGATTGTTCAATATGTAGAAAGTTTAGGCAGGGCCATAAAAGGTTAAGTTCTTGTTCATTCATCAAGAACAGAGATTATCAATGCATTAGTTGAAACCTGCATGCTTTACCTGAAACTAGCACTGGTTGATTTGGACTAAGAAATGAATATTCAATGCTTGATGACTATATTTCTATTGCACATAAATTAAATGTATTCCACACTGGAAATCAAATCAATCAAAAAGCACTAATTCTTGATGACTGGGTTCATTTCAATTAGTTTGTCAAATAGCAACTACAGAATACAAAATAGAAAGAGTCAGATAATATAACAAGTGGATAACATTTCACCTGATCGACATTTAAAACATCAATGTTGATGAAGTTCATCTGATTTTTCCATTAATTCATCTAGTTTACAAGAAATCAAGCCCAGAAAACAATAACACGAATACACAATAACATCGACTGAAATAAAGAAACCCAAAAATTCAAAATCATCAAACATAAGGTCTCTAAGGCAAAGACCACAAACCGAAGAAACTCTGATGCTGGTCTCCATTTCCTCCGATTAAAGATGCGGAATCGAAGCCTCAAATCAATTACTCCTAAATGTCAAACAAGGTTGACACCGTGGAGTTCTGCAGAGAAAACAAGAAGGCCTTCATCTATGAGGCTGGGAGAGAAGAGGATGAGCTCCTCGAGCTCTAACGGCAAGAGGAGAAAGAAGGAGGGCAAAGGGGGATCCATGGCGATGGGTCACAAAAACAAGGACATTGCTGAGCTTTCTCGACATCACTAGGCTACGGAGACAGAGATTGGATTATAACGATTTTTCTTTTAAACAATTTATATAGAATGACTAGTATTATTTTTTTATAAAACAAAAACAAAAAAACATAACGGTTATTTATCAAAACATAACGGTTATATTCTTACAAAAGAATGCAACGTGTTTTTATATAAATAGAAGTGCCCACTTTTTAACGGTTTTTTAAATTAAAAAAAAGGGTATAAAATCATAGGTATCCACGAGAAAACAAATTTTTTTTTGTGTTTTAGTAAAAATATAAAAAGCCATTTTATTTAAAAATATGTTTATATGATTATGAAATTTTCTATGTAAGATATAAAACTATGGGAAGCATCACTCTGTGAATTAGCAATTTTTATATTAATATTTATTTTAAAATGAATAATTTTTTTATTTTTTTCAAATCTTATATATTTTTTTAATGATTACTTATTTAAATTCTATAATTTTTTTCGCTATGACATCTATATAATTTTTCTTTTTCATATCTACACCTATAAAATAGATTAATATTGGGTGTTGTTAATTTATGCCTTAACAGGGATGGTTAGGAAATAATGAGCCACTCCCAATTAAATATTCTACTATGTTCCACAAGGTTCTTTAGACTTGTTTGCATGGCAATTCAATTAAGCACGAACATGAAATAAATATGTAAGAACCATTCCATTTACTATGGGTTGTTTGGTCAGAAAAATATGGCATAATATTATTATATAGGAAACGCAAGTGATTATTATAGAAATTATAACATATTTTATTTTTACAGAATGAGTATTTGGTTAACAAAATAAAAAAATTACAAGAACTGCTTGGTCAGCGACCAGACCGTCGAGGGATCGGTGGCCGGTCGGGAGGTCGGCCGAAACCACCAGTAGACCGAGGGCGTGTCACCAAAGGCTAGCCGGCCAATGGGTGGACCACCGGTAGATCGGTGGCTGGTTGTTGGAGGTCAGCCATTAGGCGACCGGACCACGAGTGGACCGTCGGTGTGTCACAAGAGGTTGGTGGACCGGTGGCCGGTCGTCGGAGGCCTGGCGAACCATCGTTATACCAGTGGCTAATGGCTGGATAAAAAAAAGAGACTTTTTATAATGAAAAAATATTCCACTAAAAGTGGAATATTTTTTTATGCAATAATATCTATATTATGCCATAATTTTATATTCTAAAAATAAGTACCCAAATAGCCAATATGGTATAGTTCTCAGAAAAATATTAAATTATGGCATATTGTACGGATTATGCCATAATTCTAGCTTATCCAAACATACCCTAATTAATCTAGGTTCATATATAAGACCCATCAGAGTACTAATAATCAGAAAATAATAGGTATAATACCCAAATTAGTCCCTCTATTTTTCTCTCTCTTTTCTTTTTGGTCTCTCTACTCAGAAATGCGCCCCACTAATCCCTCTACTCTTGAAAATTGTTCTACTTAGTCCGTTCTACTCTAAAATTGTGCCAATTAGTGGATGTATTTTCAAGAGTAGAAAGACTAGATGGGAAGAAATTAAAGGTAGAGGGACTAAGTTGGGTCATTTTCAAGAGTAGAGGGATTAGTGGGGCGCATTTCTGAGTAGAGGGACCAAAAGGGAAGAGAGAAAAGTAGAGGGACCAATTCGGGTATTATACCAAAATAATATTTTATATATCAATTGAATTTTTGAACTAAAAGTGTTTTCAATCACCTATCAAATTGAACAAGGAAAGTGGAGGGCTACCCCAGCGTATTCCTGGGTGGAGATTGAGAGCTCTGTTCATCGGCGTCCAGAAACCTCCTCTCTAGTGGATGGAGTTATACTAGAGAGGCTCAAAGCCACTATCACTAACACCTTCAAGGTTGACATGGAAACAAAAATGAGGGCTCAAATGTTATTTCAGCACACCCTGTATGGGAAATTATTTGGCAAATCTCCTCCATTTGAGGTCATTAAGACTTACCTGCTAAGCTTGTGGAGTTCTATTGGTGTGGTACACATCTCTATCTTTGATATGCCAAATGGATATCTCCTCATATGATGTGATTCTGATGAATTAAAGCCAACGGTTTTTGTTTGGCAATCCTTGGTCCGTAAATGGAATGACATTACATCTTGTTCCATGCCAACCTTACTTCGAACCAGCTTTTACGAAGCTTACAAAAGCTATGATTTGGATCAAAATTTACAATCTATCAGTGGACTTTTGGGATGGTGAATCCCTGGAGTCTTTAACAGTGCTGATTGGAAGACTACTTAAAATTGATGAGTATACATCACTGCTTTCAAGAACTCGTTTTGCCTAAGTTTGTCTTGAGATAGATTTGACCTATCCCTTGAAAAAAGGTTTCTAGTTGGAGGACGAAGACAAGAAAGATCTTTGTGATTATATTATACGAAGAACTCCCGAAATTTTTGGTTCTAGTGTGGATTGGTGGGGCATGGAGCAATATCTGTAGTTGCCAACAAAGGATGTCTCTCGATGGTCCGTCATTGGGTGTTTCACTATGGTTTTGGAGATGAACGTCAACCCAGGGAGTGGATGATACGACTCTGCCACTATTACTGGAGTCCTCAACACCCATGCATGAAGAGAGTGATGGAATCTCACCATGTTTGCAGGGCGATGGGTACAAGCTTGACGGATCCGATCCACAGTCACATGAAGACGGTGGGATCCATAAGAAGACGCTTCGGGTTGGTAAGAAACCCCTATTGAATGGAGATGTACGTGACGTGAATGACAGGATATAGTGAATAATGGATGTGCTCAACGGGAGCAATAATGGTAGTTGTCAATCATGAAGCTGTCAATTATTCTTGAATTAGTATTTGCCAATAATGGTGTTTGTTATTTAGCAATTAGTGCCGACCATGCAAGAGGCAAGCAGTTAGTGGATCATGTGGCTATATATAGTCATGCACTATGGTATTGTTTTCTTATGCAAAATGAAGTTACTAAAGAATCTTTTCCCTTTCCTTAAAACCTATCCCACTTCTTCTTCGAAATTTTTCCTAGAGTGTGCGCCTACTTGAAGTAGCGCTGCCGGATACGCTTATCGCCAGGAGTGTATCATTGGTGCTTTCATTGAGAGCTATTTCGGCTATATAACATGGCAGATACTAAGATATTGGAGGCTGTGAAGGCATTGACAACACAGTTGCAAGCGAAAATGCAAACACAATTGGAGGATCAAGTGGTGACATATCACTAATGGATGCAAAAGAGCATGGCCGTAATGGATGTACGAATTGAGGAACTCAAGTCGCAACTTATGGGAACTCTGGTGCAACTTGCAACAGGCCGCACATCTTTCCTTATTTGCACTATAATATCATTCTTACCTGAGACGGAAGCAACTTAACACCTCAAGCCAATGAAGATAGAGATACCCAAGTTCGACGGAACGGACCTGAATGGGTGGGTGCTCCATATTGAAGAGTTTTTCAACTTCCATAAAACTCCGGCGAACCTCTGGTTGTGTATTGTATCGTCCTATATGGAGGAGCGCACATTAGCCTGGTATCATTGGATGAAGGGGAACAATCTCCTCTTAACTTGGCCGGGGTTCCTGGCCAACCTCAAACAGCAGTTCAGGACTTCACAATATGAAGACCACCAAGTAGCTCTCTCGAAGCTGACACAAACAACTTCTGTATCAGAATTTCAAACTTATTTCGAAGATTTGATAAACAAAATAACTGGCATATTAGGTCAACTCCTTATTTCTTTCTTCATCAATGGGTTATTATCCAATAAATGTAGGGAAGTAATGTTGACCCGACCCATGATGTTAATGGAAGCTTTCGCTTTAGCTAGAGCCTATGAGGAGCGTAGTGAGGATGTGTCACAGGACCAACATTTGTGTGTTAAAGGAGGATCACGAAACATTGTACTGCCTCCGCTAGCTACCACAATAAAGGGTCAGTCAACCGTTACCACCTACACTACTCTTGTTAACAACTCCATCAGCTCTCCAAGACAACACCGAGCCGCTACACCAACTTTGACACTATCGGGCAACCACCAAAGACCAATAGCCATCCACCACTACTATCTCCCACGCCGCTACTAGTACTGTGACTAAGTCCGGCGAAGCTTAATGAGAAACTGTTAAAGGGCATTTTCTATAATTACGACCAAAAATGGACTATGGGTTATCGTTGTCACAGACAATACTTACTTCTACTCGGTATGGCTTACAACGAACCTGAGGAGCCACCAGGCAATGAACAACTTGCGACATCGAATTGGAAGTAGTGACATAAGATATCTCAAGTTTGAATACTTTGGCTAGGCAAGGAAACCCTCGCTCACTTTGGCTAATGGGTGAGATCACCAATCGTCGCGTTCAAGTGTTGATTGATAATAGGAGCACTTATAATTTGTGAAACTGACTATACCCAAGACTCTTGCTTGAATATCAAAACCACAACACCATTTCGGGTCTATATCCGCAATGGTGACTATCTCATGTTCTCTTTTTAATCCTAGGTAACACTAACCATACAAGGGTATGATTTCCCAATAGAGTTTTATGTGTTGCCTATTGAAGGACCAAAGGTGGTGCTCACTGTCTAATGGATTTAAGGGCAAGGACGATTGTCGCATGACTATATAGCACTCATAATGGAGTTCAAGTGGAAGGGGAAGACGGTGATCCTTCAAGAAGATACCACTCCAACACCGCGATCGATCACACTCAATCAGTTCCTGGTGTTGCTGTGTCATGAGGAGTTCGCAAGCTTATATGAATTACATCAACTTTCTGGAGCCTGACAGTCACTTGGAAAAATTACTTGTATGCTTTCCTGAACTCCAGCTGACCCCAGATTTCCCTCCACAAGTGGTCCAGCTCCTCCAACAATATAGTGATCTTTTTCCAACAGCCCAAGGACCTACCTCCTTGTAGATCGGTCAATCACCGCATCCATTTTCTACCTTACACAAAGCCAATCAACATGTGGCATGATCGATACCCTCATTACCAGAAGAATGAGATGGAGAAGTTGGTACGTGAGATGCTAGACCAGGGTATCATATGACCCAGCCACAGTCCATTCTCATCGCCAGTCTTGCTAGTCAGGAAGAAGGATGATATGTATTCGTTCTGCATGGACTATCGAGCATTGAATGCAATTATTATCAAAGACAAATTTTTGATACCCACCATCGATGAACTGTTAGATAAACTAGAAGCACCGTGGTGTTCAGCAAGTTCAACCTACATATAGGCTATCATTAGATTAGGATGCATGATCGGGAAATTTTTAAAACAACATTCCAAATGCACGACAGACCATTTCGAATTTGTGGTAATGCCTTTTGGACTTTCTAACTCTTCTTCTACTTTTCAGGCGATGATGAACAACATTTTTACTCTTTTCTTACAGTGATTTGTTATTGTCTTCTTCGACAATATCCTCATCTATAGCATCTCCTTCATATCCCATTTAGACCACCTGAACCAAGTCTTGGGGTGTCTTAAGGTGAATCACTTCTTCATTAAGCTTTCCAAGTGCTTGTTTTGCATAAAGACTATTGACTATTTGGGGCATGTGGTCACTCCTACAGGAGTATGTGTAGACCCTCACAAACTAAAAGCGATGACCAATTGGCCCCACCACTATCGCCAAAGCAACTTAGAGGATTCCTTGGATTCACCGGGTATTATCGAAGATTCATCAAAGGTTATGCCACCATCACTAGTCCACTAACTGACCTGTTGTGCAAGGATTGTTTTGTATGAACTTTGAGCGTGTTAGCTACCTTTGAAGCCCTTAAAAAGGCTATGGTGGAGGCTCCAGTACTTCGCTTGCTAGATTTCAATAAAGAGTTTATCGTGGAGATAGATGAATTTAAGGAAGGGATTGGTACCATTCTAATGCAGGAAGGTCATCCGATCGCATACTTGTCAACTTATATTAAAGAACTCCATGCCATCACCGAGGCAGTTCACAAGTGGTGTTAGTATCTTTTGAGATCAATTTTTCATAATCTGAACTGATCATCAAAGTATTAAAGAGCTTCTACAGCAGGTCATTCAGACTCCAGACCAACAAGCTTATTTACGAAAGTTGTCAGGGTTTAATTTCCGGTTTGAATATAAACTTGGTCATGCCAATTGAGCCAACTGATATACTATCTCGGATGCATGAAGAAACACAAGAAGACATTGGTGGGGTGGACTTCGAGAGCCTCTTCATCACAAGACACCAAGTCTCAAAGTTGCTCAACACCATGAGGGAAGAAAATGCAACTTTAGAAGACCTAAAGATAAAGCATTTAAGCTTTATAGCTGGCTCTCTTTCATCAGATTACTCTACTATCGATGGGATAGTGTTTTTTCATAACCGCTACTATATCAGCATATAGTCAAGCCTCAAGAACTCCTTACTCCATGAATTCCATTCCTCTCCGATGGTGGGGCATGCAGTTGTCAAGAGAACACTAGTTCATTTATCAGCTCATTTCTTCTGGACGAACATGTGAAGAGATATAGAGGAATTCATGGCAGCTAGTTTGGTCTACCAACAAGTCAAATACTCGACCCAGGCTCTTACCAAGTTGTTACAACCATTGCCTGTGCCAGTGTTGGTTTGGGAGGAAGTCACCATGGATTTCATTACCTAGCTGCCAAGATCTCAAGGTTTCACAGTGATCCTAGTAGTGATGGATCTACTGAGTAAATCAGCTCATTTTGGGGCCCTTAACACCCAAATTTACTGTAACTCAAACAGCTGAGTTATTTGCGAATAGAGTGGTCAAGTTGTGTGGATAAAGTTTTTGTAAGCCACTTTTGGAAAAAAGTTGTTTGAACTCAGCGGCACCGTCCTTCGCAATAGTACTGCCTACCATCCCTAAACCAATGTCTAGACAATCAATAGGGGCCTCAAATAGTACGTCTGAGCTTTCACTCAAGATCAACTAAACAAATGGGTAAGTTTCCTTGGTTGGGCTAAGCTTTGTTATAACACAGCATATCACAGTGGGATAAAAATGACACCCTACCAAGCTCTGTATGGTCATCCCCCACCTTCTTTTCTGACATATACACCCAGGCCACCACCATCCAAGCTTTAGATGAGTTAATGCAGGAGCGAGAGTCGCTCTTGCGCTCACTAAAAGATAATCTTTATTGCGCCCAACACCGCATGGAAAAGAAAGCTAATGCTTACAGACACAAGCTCGAATTGGCAATCAGAGATTTGGTTTTTGTAGGTCTACAACCATATCGTTAATCTATGCTGGCCCATTGCCAGCCATCAAAGCTAAGCCAGCGGTACTATAGGCCATTCTGAGTTGTAGAGTAACTGGGTGCAATGGCATACCGTCTGGATTTACCTACGAAGAGTAAGATCCACCCGGTCTTTCACATCTCCGTGTTGAAGTCATTCAAGGGAACAATGCTTAACCAAGCTAATCCATTACCTAGATCTTTAGCAATCGAAGAACCTATACTGCTTCTGATCACCGTAATTGCGAGTCAACTAGTGTTAAAATGAGACAAGACGGTTCGCCAAATCCTCGTGCAGTAGAAAGACATTGTTCTAGAGAACGCCACCTGTAAAACCTTCGAGGAGTTTTGTAAATTATATGCCTGTTACCACCTTGAGGACAAGGTGATCTTTTAGGGACTATGCCACTATTGCTAGAGTCCTCAATACCCTATGAATGAGGAGAGTGATGGAATAGCACCATGTTTGCATGGCGATGGGCATAAGCTTGGTGGGTCCGATCCACAATCATATGAAGATGGTGGGATCTATAAGTTGAGGGATTGTGGGAGTGCAGTGCTTTAGTTGGGTGGCAGTTATGCTTCCTTACGGAAGTCTCTGTATCAAATCAATGACCTAGGGTTTCAATGCACAGGTGGAGAAATGCTTGCCTCGTGATGATGAACCACCAGCTCAATCTGAGATAAAAGGGCATAGATTATATGGAACTATGGAAACAAGTAGATGTAGAGCTTGTTGTGGCTTCAACTAGAGGAAAAAGCATGAATACTAGCATTGACACTTTAGATTCTCAAAGAAGGAAATGTTTGGCTAGGATGGCCGAACCTCTTCGAATTTGCTCTAAACCTCTGCTTCTTTTGTTGAATACAATGGCGTAGATGGAGAGCAACATAGAAGGATAAGAGGAGGGGCATCAAATGCTTGTTGATAGGGTTGATAGTGTGCTTCTTACCAATTGGAACTCCTCGAAGGAGTTGGATTACTCGATGAGTGACTTTGAAGGCTCGGAGGAGGATGTAGAGATGAGCGAGGAGCCAGATGATTCTTTGACTCTATGCAAGTTCTAGGAGGGACTAAGGAAAGAAGTATTGGCCAAAAAGGGAGCTCAACTCATATTCACAATCTAGAAGAAGGATAGACAAGAGGAAGAAGGAGAAAGGAGTGGTTAACCATAGTTGGATGCATCCAGAATCTCTTCTCAAACCTTTTATAGCTTTGATGTTTTTTTTTGGCTTCAGTGTGTTTTTCTTATCTTAAGTTTCATCATGAATTAGCTTACTATTCTTTACTAGAATTGTAGGAGTGTCTTTGTTGTGGATAAGACAAATTGAATCCATTATATGATGCGCGAGTATAAACCTTCCATAATATATTTAGTAGAATTGAGGGCAGATGAGCCAAGTGTTAAACGCATTTGTTCAAAATTCTCAAGAACTTAGAATTAGGCAATTGTTGCAACTGATGGTGGTATAATTGTGTTGTGGATCAAAAACATTAGTAAGGTTACACCAATTGTCCAATCTAGGAGAGCTTTGCACTTGATTATCACTCCCCCATCACAAGGAGTTTGGATTCTCATAATTGTTTATAATAGTCAACCCATCGAATTTCAAAAACATTTGTGGAATGAGCTTTCAGGTTTGGAGAAAGTTAATATTCCCTAGATTATGATGGGTGACTTCAACTTCATCTCTTTTCCTTGAGGAACACAAAGTAGGTCCTTTTCATTACTATTCTTGAAAAGCTATGGTGTTTTCTAATTTCATCTCTGTTAACTCTTTGTTAGATGTGGGTTTCATAGGCTTAAATTTCTCTTTGTATAATGGTCAACTTGGCCAAGTGAGAAGATGGGCTCATCTTGACAGATGCCTGGTAAACACTAACTGGTCTTCTCTTTTTAATTGTTGTATTATCTTTCACCTTTTGAGAACTTTTTTAGATCACTCTTCTTTTCTTCTTAAAGCTTCCTATATTGTTTCTTCTAATCATAAGATTTTTTTTGCTTTTAAAATTACTGGTTGGAGCCTCTGTCTTTTTTTTCTACTAGAAAGGCATTAAATTTCAAAGCTCATTTCTTTCCTATGCATGCTTTTAATCATATTTTAGCTCTTGTTAGAAAAAAATATTCTTCTTAGAAGACTACTGGTAAGGGTGCTCTTGATATAGAAATCAAGACTACTGAGTTACAAATCCAGGATTTAGAGACTAATGAGTTAGACAATGACATCAATGGTCCTTCAGATTTAGGAACTCTTCATAACCAATATAGGGCTCTTCTTGGACAACACTCCACCAGATGTATCCAAAGGGCTAAGCTTAAATGATTGCATGATGGGGACCTGAATGCTTCTTTTTTTTCACAATAATGTTAAGATTCATAGGCACTGTAACTATATTCCCCATATCTCTGATAAGCAAGGGAACTCCTCTATTAATAGGGCTCACATAAAGAGAATTTTATCGATCATTTTCAGCAGTTATGGAAAAAGCCTAATGACCTTAATGGCATTTCAACTGCTAACTGTGAGACCTTAGTGAGGGAAGTCACCAAAGAGGAAGTTTATAAAACCTTAATATCCCTTCTAGAGGGTAAGAGTCCTGGCCCATGATGGCATGAATGTTGAATTTTATAGATTTTTCTGAGATGACATGGGGGACCATCTTTTCCTAGCCATTATGTTCTTCTTGGACAATGCCATTATGCCTAAAGCTTAGGGTAAGACTTTTGTCACCTTAATTCCTAAGAAAAAGCACCATAAGAAAGTTTCCAATTTTCATCCTATCTCTTTGTGCAATGTTTGCTATATAAGGTTATTACCAAAATTTTGGCCACTCGCTTAAAAAATGTCCTTAGTAACCTGATTAGTAGAGAATAACGTGGCTTCATTCCTGGCCGCAATCCTTTGGACGACATTATTGTTGTTTAAGAGATTGTTCATTCTATTAATCATGAGTGAACCAACGTCCATAGGATGCTAGTTAAAGTTGACATTGAAAAGGCTTATAACACTTTGAATTGGGATGTTATTCTTGCCACCTTAACTAGAATGGGTTTTCCTAGTGTTTGGGTTTCTTGGATTAAGGCTTGTCTTCACTCCACTTTGTTCTCTATAATCATTAATGGCCAACACACTAGTTGGTTTAGTCCCTCTAAGGGTGTGAGACAAGGTGATCCTATCTCTCCCTTATCTTTTTATTTTGGTTTCTCAAAACCTGTCTGCTATTTTGAATCATGCTAGGTACCTTAATATGATTTTTGGGTTCTACAAAGATCTTGTTTATAATTTCAATCATCTCATGTATGCAGATGATTTAATTCTTGTCACTAATTCTTCCAGGAAAACTTCTTGTTATATCAAACTTTGTCTATCCATTTATGCCCATTTGACTGGCCAAAATCCTAATCCGTCCAAATTTGAGATTTATTTTCTTGATTAGTTCAATAAAAGGGTGTCTGCTAATATATGTTCCATTCTTAACTTTGCTATTGGTATTAAGTCTTTCAATTATCTAGGTGTTCTTGTTTCCCCTAAAAGACTTGAAGTGGCTCATTTTCATTCCATGGTTGAGAAAATCAATATAGCCACTGCAAATTGGAACAAAGCCAAAATCTCTAAGGCTGGTAAAACAATGCTCATTAACAGTGTTCTGATGGCAATCCTGATCTACTACCTTTCAGTTTATCCAGTTCCAAATATTGTTCTTAGTAGGTTTTTTCAAATAGCTAGGAAGTCTTAGGGTGGTATGGCCATTAGAAATCTTCATTTTGTCAAACATTCTTTGATGGAGAAAAATGTTTTGAATTTTGTTAATGCTAAAGATCTTATTTGGGTGGATATTCTAAGCAAAAAGTATGGTAAGATTAATTTTTGGACTCATTTGATTCCTTTAAATTGTTCTTAGTTGTTTAGAGGTTTGTGCATAACAACTGAAATTATAAAGCCTTACTTGTCGATTAACTTGATTAATCCTAGTCTAACTTTTCTTTTGCAAGACCCTTGGATTTTTGAGGTCCCCCTTGCCTTCAAACCTATTTCTTCACATGAATATGAATCTTGACAACCTTTAGGTTGCTAATTTTTAGTCTGGTTCTGGTCGGAATGTTTAGGTTTTTCAAAATGCTTTTGGTCCAATCTTGGAGTCTCCGATTTTAAGTCAAGAGAGAATTAACCCAAATGTAAGTATTCAATGGGTTTGGTTTCCTAAAACTAACACTAACAAAGTCTCTATGGTTGTTTATAATCATTTCAATAATAGACATATTTAGGAAGAAACTTGGAGTGGGTGGAAAAACATTTTGAATTTAAATGCCTCTCCTAGAGTTAAATATTTTGTTTGATTGCTGATCTAATGCAAAATTAAACTTATGATTTTCTTTATACCATGAATATGGGTCCGCCTAATTGTTGTGTTTTTTGTGGGCTTGTTTTGGAAACTGTTAAGCATTTGTTCAAGCTGGCTTGATTTCTCTCAATGTGGTATTCAAAGTTTATGGCTTCTATTATTGCTGGAGAAATCCGGTTTACTTGGAAGGCTAGGTGTGACTATATCATTAAGCAGAAACCTCCTAATTACACCTTGATTGCTAAAATGGCAATGGATCATACCCACGATTACAAAGTAGCTCCTACTCATCATATGGGAATGAGATTCTTTACTTTTAACAGGCCTGCGCCTTGTACTAGCAGTGCTTTTTCTACAGCCAGCTAGAATGCAGAGATAGGTAAGGGTGGTATTGGATTTTGCATTATTGTTTATAATGCCTATATTCTTTGTGCAGTGTGGCCCTATCTTGTCAAACTCAAAAATAGATATGTATGGAAATACAGTACTTAGTGTGTTGGAGAAAGCCAAGGACGTGGAAGTCAACTTGAAGAAGATCTACATTAGTTCCCAATATTTATGGAAGAAAATACAAGGTGCAGAGATGACAACAAGATGGCGCTCTACCTAATTGATCACAGATCTCCGACAAAATCTATTAAACCTTGATTCTGATAGAGAAGAGAAGAAAAAGTGAAATAATTCACCTTGCATTAAACAACCACTCTTTAGGTCTACATATAGGCAATCAACACTACAAGTATACCTTATGTACATATATACATCTAATCATACATATGGTTATGTATACACATCCAACATACACATCTAACACCCCCACTCAAACTCAAGAAGGATCGTGTGTCTTTTTTTTGGATAACATGAAGAGATGCTGATCACGAGTCTGTGCCTTGGTGAAGAAATCAGCCACCTGAACCTCGGTAGGAAGATAGTGAAGTGACACGGTTTGAGCACATACATAACATTGGGTGAAATGTGCATCCACACTAATGTGTTTGGTCAGCTCATACTTAACCGGATATGCAGTAATTTGAATAGCCCTAGTACTATCACAGTAAATAGGAATAGGAGAAGTAATTGATACACCAAAATCTTGAAGAATATAACAAAGCCAAGGAACCTCCTAGAAGGTAGATGCCAAAGCACAAACCTCATCCTTAGTACTAGACTTGGCAACAACATGTTGTTTCTTGGTCTTTTAAACAATAAGAGAAGACCCAAGAAAGATATAGGAACCAGTAACAGAAAATCAATTATCAGGAGAGCTGGCCCAAGTAGCGTTAGAATAAGCTTGCAGTTGAACGGTGGACTGATGTGGATAGAACAGACCACGAGAGGCAATGCCACGAAGATATCGTAACTCCCAGAGAATATGAGTATAATGAATAGAAGTGGGGGCCTTAACAAATTAACTAAGAATGTGAATAGCATGGGAAATGTCAGAACGTGTGATGGCCAAGTATACCAAACTGCCAACCAGATGTCGATATCGAGAAGGATCCGATAAGGGAACCCTGTCAAAAGCATGAAGTTCTAAATGGAGCTCCATCGATGTAGTGGCAGTATGAGTGTCTGACACACTAGAGCGAGCAAGGAGATCTAGAGTATAATACTACTGAGAGAGACAATATCAATCAGTATGAGAGGAGATCTCTATACCCAAGAACTAAGGAAGAGGACCTAGATCAGTTATCAAGAAGGTCTCATATATTTTCTACTTCACAAAGGTAATGTGAGCAAAATCATCGCTAGTAAGGATTATGTTATCCACATATAAAAAAGGAGAATGGTCCGGCCTAGAGGAGAAGAATGTACGAAGACTGTCGGATCATGTGTGCTCGGAGTAAAATCGGCAGCCTCAATAACTGTGCTGAATTACTCCAACCAGGCCGGTGGAGCTTGTTTGAGACTATAGAGGACACGACGAAGACGATGAACAGACCCCTGAGGTACCTTAAGGCCAAGGGAAGGAATCATGTAAACCTCCTCCTTCAAGTCCCCGTGAAGAAAAACACATTCTTCACATTAAGCTGATGAAGGACCTACCCACGAATAGCTGCAACAACAAGTAATGTATGAACAGTGTGCATGTGGGCCACTAGTACAAAAAGGTCTCCTTATAGTCACAGCCATACTCCTATTGAAAATCATAAGCAACTAGATGAGCTTTGTAGTGCTCAAGAGATCTATCAGAACAGGTCTTCACCCGGTAGATCTAACCACATGTAATGGGAGTGGTATGGGAAGGGAGAGAAACGAGATCCCACGTGTGAGTCCGAGACAAGGTATCAAGCTCTTCGGTTATGGCAATCCACAACTTAGGCAACTGAATTGCTTCATTGTAGGCACCTGGCTCAAAGATATCTGTAACACTAGTGCTAGCATACGTATAACGAATAGGTGGATGTAAAGTGGAATGATCATGTAAGGAGTAAGTGTGAGAGGGTACCTCAGGAGTTGGATCAGCAGTAGGAGAAGCGTCAGAGAGGTCTTACCGAGGGGGAGGTGATGCGGGATCCCAACGATGGTAAAATAAATGAAAAGTCGGGTTAGTAGGAGTAAGCTAAAGAAGAAGAAAGAGAGGACACTTCAGAAGACTCAATAGAGAAAAAAAAAGGGAAAGAGTCAAGAGAAGAGTAAGCATCTCTGGAGGAGGGTTGAGGATCGGAGGTGATGAAGATACAAGGGAAGCATTATTAGAGAAAGGGGTAGGGATAAGGAAGGGAAGAGGAACTGAGGGAGAGGGAGATATAGTGGAAGAAGGAGAAGCATAAAAGCGGGTGGACTCATCAAAATGACATCACACAAGATGCGTATATGATGAGTAATAGGATCATAGCAACGATAACCTTTATGCCCAAGGCTATACCCTAGAAAAACACAAGAGATATATTGGATGGTAAGCTTTGTCAGCTCCCGAGGTGAAAGTAAAACAAAGCAACGACAGCTGAAAACATGAAGATGATTATAGTGGGGAGGTGTCCCATGAAGATGGTTTCTTGGGCTATAACCATGAAGCCGAGATGAGGGTTGTAGGTTAATAAGATAAATAGTAGTGCTAACAACATAGCCCAAAAGTGAGGAGGAAGAAAAGCACCAAGAAGAAGAGCACGAGTCATCTTTAAGACATGATGATGCTTGCGTTCAGCAACCCCATTCTGAGGATGAGGCCCAAGACAGGATAACTGAGGCAAAAGTGCCCTTAGAGGATAAAAAGACACAAAAAGCATGAGAAGTGTACTCACGCCAGAGTCAGATCGAAAGATCTTGACAGAAGCAGCGAACTAAGTGTAAAAACAGTTGTAAAAGAACGATAGATGGACAATAACTTACAATAATGATGGATAAAATAAATCCAGGTAAAGCGAGTATAGTCATCAATAAAAAGAACATAGTAACGATTACCACCTTTAGAGACAAAGGGAATCCAATGAGAAAAATGGAAGATAAAGGGAAATCCAGCACATACACTCCATTATAGCGACGGCTTAGATCCAATCACCGTCCCACTGTGATCCTGCACATGATACAAAGTATGGTAAAAAAATAACTTGATAGTTATAATCAGTAAGCTAACTAACAAATATAAGGTCCATGGATAAACGAGGAATATGGGAGACAGGAAATTAAGAAAGCACTGGATGAAAGATGTCAAGTGGAGGAGATGGGGAAAAGTGTGCCATCAGTAATGTGAACACGGGTGATAAATAAAGGTCGATGGGACTGGTGAAGATGAGTGGAATCAAGGGTCATGTGAAGAGAAGCACCAGAATCAAGAAGCCAAAGAGGACAAGAACTATCTTGAGCGGAGGGAGGAACCTAAGCCAAACGCGTATGTCCTGTCGAGGAGGTGGAGTCTGTGAGATAGGGACTGCTAGAACTACTAGAACATCTCCAATAACTGCTAATCTACAACAGACAGTGAAACAAGAGATGGTGGAGCAAGGAAGACCTGAATAGAATGAGCCTAGAGGAGAATGAGGCAGGGGAAGAAGATGGGAGAGCTGGTGAAAAAGCACCATGGGGAGCGATACTCAAAATTCTACACTGCTTCTTCCGGCAATCATGCTCTAGATGTCCTAGTATGCCATAGTAGTGATAAGTCACATGCCATTTCAACCGTAGAGGAGGCTGAGAGGAGACAGAGGAGGAGGCGGAGGACGAGAAAATGATGACACTAGAGATATAGAAAGGAAGGCATGGGACAACAAGAGCACTATCTCCCTATGAAATGAATCTTAGAGGCGGGTCTCCTAAGCACGAACAAAGGTGAAAGCCTCATCCAAAGAGTATGTGGACGGAGCATGAAGTAGCTGGGCCAGAGTCGGCTCAATCTCGGGGATAAGATACATGATAAACTTATACGTGTGACATGTCTCATCATGACGATGGTGATAGGAGTAGGACTTAGAGCAGGTAAGAATTTGAGCAGCATGTGTAGTGCAGTATAAAGGTGTGAGAGCATCAATATGACGCCATAGTGCACAATATCATCTATATAATTGGTCTACGATGCCCCCCTATTGAAGACTATCAAGTGCATGAAATATGATGTCGAGCTACGCCTGACTAGAGCCATAATAGCGTTGCTTTAGGTACTCCCACTTAGCACGAGTTGTAGGAAGGTCCACAATTTGGGTACGAATCTCAAGAGTGACAGTCTGACATATAAGCATCTTGGTCATGGAGTCATCAGCGGCCCATTTCTCCAGTTGCTGCTCAAATACCACAAGAATGGCAGAATTTTTTAAGGAGGAGTTAGATTAAAAAGGAGCAATGGGAGCAATGGAGATGCCATCAACATGGCAAAGAATATGCATGCCGTTGAGTATCCATTTGACTGTAAGTTACAAGGAATATAGTTTTTACCATCAAGAATCACAACAGAATGGTGGAGGTTTCAATGACAAACCTCTGATTTGTCACCTGCTGGGAGAAAATCTGCTGGGGCCCACCATTTTTTTAAAATAAATTATATGATGGGGCCCACCATATTTGTCACATGGGAGAAAATCTGCAATGAAAGAGGGGCCCAGTATTTTTGGCACTTGCTATTTGGGAAAAAAATTATTCAAAGCAAGGAGGGCCCCGATCAATTTGGATGGTTTTGTGTGGAAGATTCTTTAAAGCAAGGTGGAGCCCGATTAATTTTGGCTAAATTTTGTGTGGAGGATTCTTCAAAGCATATTCTAGAAATAAAAAAATTGAATCTTAAGAGAGAATTTAGGATGCTGTTGGGTTGGCCGACGAAGGGCTGTCCTTGAATGTGGAGATATACCCAGCTGGCGATGGGTGCCAGTAGTGGCCGAGACGGGATGAGGGCTGGCAATGCTGTTGGCACTGTGATAAGGTGTAGCGGCTACGTGGCGTGGATGCTGGTGTCTCGAGAGCAGCTGCGGGTAGCGTGGGTGCTAGTGGCTCAGGAGTAGCTGCGCCATTGTGGGTGGTCGACGCTGGTGGCTGGTGCGAGGCAAGATCAAAAGGTTTGTTCCTTTTTTTTTAATCAAGAATGGTTGGTAGGCTGGGAGTTGTAGATAATCGGAAGAGTTGAAGAGAGGCAAGAGAAAAAGATCGGGAGAGGTGGCCGGGAGCCGAGAGTTGATGGCCGGAGGAAGTGGTTGGGAAAGATGGCCGAGATGGCCAGTAGAGATGGCTGGAGGAAGAACCTAATCTGATACTATGATAGAGAAGAGAAGAAAGAATGAAATAATTCTCCTTACATTGAACAAGCACTTTTTAGGTCTACATATAGGCAATCAACAATACAAGTATACCTCATGTACATATATATACATCTAGGGTATACATACGAGTATGTATACATATCCAACATACACATCTAACAAGTTCTTCCAACATTATCCTCATTTCCTGGAGTTGGAACAATCCCACTACTGGGTTAACTAGACATGGAATTTTTTCAATTCAACTCTCTTTATTTCACAAAGGAATGGAAAACCCTTGGTGGTTGTGCCAAAAGTTGGAGGTTCAACGTGGTATACTTGATGTGATTGAGCAACAAACTTTGTTTAAATCAAGTGATTTAATGGAAGAGATGAGAATATTTAGAGAAAGGCAGAAGACTTTTAATTGCCACTTGCTTTAACTACTTGCAAAACTACTACTCCTAGTGAGAATAAATCTGATTTTTTTTTTAAATCGAGTTATATGATTGTTTACTAATATAGTTTGTATTTTTTTCATTGATGAGTGGTGGAAATTCTTTGGTTGTGATGTGCCTCATTTGCAAAAATTAGCTATTAGAGTTCTTAGTCTAATTGCTTCTTCTTCTGGTTGTGAACATAATTGGAGTGTTGTTTATATATAAAAAATATAACATATGTCCTAATAGAACCCAATGTCCTAATAGAACCTAATTCATGTATATCTTAATCATGTATATATTTGGAATTTAAATTTAAATGTCCTAATCTTAATTAACTTTGGATTTTTAATTTAAAATAAATTATTTGGGTTGTCTTGGACTAGAATACAAATTCTGATACAAATAAAAAAAATGCAAATTACAAAATTACCCTTGAGAACATATCTCGAGGTAAAATGCAAATTATAAAATTGCCCTTGAGAACATATATCTCGAGGCAACATGCAAATTATAAGATTTCCCTATAGAACACGGGCTTAAGAAGCATGGATAAGAGAGAAGATGTATAAACAAAGAAGGGCTTCTTTATTGCATTTGTCATGAGAGGGATACAAAGGATGAGACTAAGATGGATGAGGGTGAGTATGCATAAGGATCCAAGGATTTCATCTCCTTACAAACCAAGGTGCCTTATATAGGCTTCAAGACTTAACCTTTAAGTCATGCTATTCATGATAAGACATATACCAAACCTTCATGTAGAAAACATGACACATACCAAACTTACCTATTCCTAACAAGACACTTACCAAACCCACTTATTACAAGCATGCCATTCAACAGTAAAACTACTGTTGCTACAGTTACAAATCTATTTTACACACTAAAAAAACAAACACAGACTCCTTTACATAATAAAGATGAATAACACTACTTTCGTTCTTCAAAAGATGTTGGAGACTGAATCAGTGGAGATTTCCTAGCCTTCCATCATATTGGCTAAGTTTTCTTCAGCAATATCTTCTAAACCTTCTGGAGAGTCAACTGGACTTGGTAACATTAGTATGTCTGCTGGAATGCTTATTCTTGAATAATACCCAAAACGGTATTCTCTTGCCCATGAGCAAACTTGCTTCATGTGTAGTTCTGTAGCTGGCATTTGTGAAATGAGATTCGGAAAAGGACAGTACATAGTGAATGTGTACAGATCAACATATACCTTCATGATTTTGGTTTCCAGCACCATTTGACATCTTTGATTATCAGCAATTGTAGGGCAAGTTCTCTTCCAATCAGTTGAAATTGCACATGCTTGCCATAGCTTCATTTGTTTTTTGATATCTCCCGGAATAATCATGTCTTCTAATCGAATAGGAGTTATTCTTTCTTGTTCAGGTTTATGATGGCGAAGGAGAGTGATCTTGATATGATGCCATGCTTCATCAAGATATCCTTCATCATAGCAAGGAGGAATTGAATTTAATTCTAAATTGACATACCCATCAATTTGTGATCCAAGAGCTTTGAAGAATTTATGTAGAAGATGTATCAGCTGCCAGTAGTCATTTAAAAAGTTTGTCTGCTCTGGATTTGTCAGCATTACTCTGGATAGGTATCCGTGTTTGAAGAGATTAATGGCTTTGATATGAACACCATTAATATCTTGGTCATGCCATTGGGACATGTCTAAAGAACATTTGACTGCAGTGAATCCTTCTTCACATTGGCATCTAGAATCCTTATGGGCTAGCTCTCTGAGTACATTTTCTGCTATTGCAAATCATGCTGGAAGAATTTCTTCTTCTGCAAGTTGCCTCAGTACTTTTTGTTCAGAGATGAACTGGTCATATTGAGTTGCCATCACTTTCTTGAAAATTAGTTGTTTCACTTCTTCTATCGGTTCTGGGAATAGTTCAAATTTCTCTGTTCTTTGTTTTCTTTCTTCAATCATAATTTTCTTCATTTCTTCAGTTTCTTTTGTAATTTGTTGAAGTTGAGCTTTGATCAGGATGACTTCTTCATTTTTATTGGAGATATCAACTTCCAATGCCTTGATTTTCTTTTCTTGTTCTACCATGTTGTTGTACCCAGTCCAAATTTGGACCTAGGATTTTCTCTTATTTTCTGTGAATGCATTAGGGTAAAATGGTCATTTTGCATTAATAGATTTTTACTGGATTGCACAGTTGGTTATGTGCGAAAATTCTGCCATTAACAGGGGGCAATTCGGTCATTTGGATTTTGTTTCTATTCTTGTGTTAGAGGGGCAATAGAGTAATTTAGAAAAGAATAAAAACATTGTAGCAGCCCATTACTATAGTTAAACCAGCCTGTTCTTGTAGTTTTTGCAGCCCAGCACTGTTGATTCTGTCTGGCACTGTAGCAAATGGCACTGTAGCAGGCCGGGAATTAATATCTAAGTTCCTTTCTTCTTTCCTTCTTCTTTGCTTCTCCATGCCGGCCGAACCCTTAAAATTCTATAACTATTTCCGGCGACCAATTCCGGCGAACCAACACCAAAAATTTATTCCCCACATCCTCTTGAGTAAGGTAAGAGCCTTTATCCGAGTTTTTACCATGTATTTCTTCGGTATTTTCATTGTATTCATTATTTAGAAACCTAAACCAAAATCTTAGATTTTCTATGATTTGTGGGAGTTTTTGGGCTTAAAATGAAGCCCTTGATGTTGTCAATAGTTATTTATGAAAATTGTTGTGAAATTTCATCGTTTGATGTTGTAAAATGAGAGAAAATCATTTGTAAGGTTCGGGTTTCACTGAACTTATTGGTACTAGGTTTTCTCCATTCTGAGGTCGTTTGGGTCCAAAATGATAATGTTTTGCCCTAAAACCTAAGGATTCATATTAGGCATGTATAAATGCATTTGCATGCATTTTCTTTTAGCTATCATTCTTGTGTTCATTAGTATTGAGATTCCCTGCTTGTATCTAGGTGGCGAAGCATCCTCCAAGGGGAAGGAAACCGCCAATCAGTGTGCGCGTCTCCACGCGAGGCAACATGTTCTGTGAGTGGGTTATGTTGAGTGCACAATTCTAATTGAGTATCGAAAATATTTTATTTGTTTTTCTGAAATGATTTCCATTGCTTTATCATGTTTTTTTTTTAAATCACTAGCTATAGGAGAAAAGAAAGTGTAAATGACCACTAGAGACTATGATTTATTTGGAATGACTTATGGTTTATTTTTTTGAAAAATCATAAGAAAGCTTACTGATGATGTACTTGTGTTAGTTGAGATTGAACATGAGGACATACATGCTTTGTGGATGAATGAAAATTTTTTATTATTACAATGAGTTCATTGAGTCTATGTGTTATAAGTGAAATTGATTATGTATGTTCAATGGATGATTTAATCTCCCTAGTGATACATAATTTCTAAAGTTTCAGACATGATATGATACATATGGTACATGGAGCCTGATGAAGCCTTAAATGCTAAGACATATAATTACACTAGTACATTGGAAATTGAATGACCTGTGGAACCTTATACATGATTTTGGGTAGTTAGTGAGATTTATACTAATATCTTCTTTGCAATATTTGAGAACCATGAACGACATTATTATACTTATGTTGTCGAATTACAAAGTTGATGAGGTTTGTTCTTGTGAGCATAGTGTAGGGTGACTACTTGTAGTACGATCATAGTGTGGTATCTACAGGGTGGATGTCAGTGATTATGATTATTATTTTAAATGGAATTTCTATAGAAGGTTGATGATGAGTAGCTTGAGTTATATGTGACAAGTGTTAGATTACAAGACTGAATATTCTTGTGAATTTCTAATAATAGTTTGATTTAATGCTATTAAGAGGAGATAGTTAACTTTTGAGTATTTTGACAATGAGATTATTAATCGATGAAGTAAATATTGATGTTGAGGTAATGACACCATGATAAGGATCTAAGATATGATTGAGGATACGAAAGGGGTTGAATAGTAAAGACTTGTGAAAGTAAATACCTGATGATGTCCATGGTGAAAAGAAGTTTAATTTTTCAAAAATCCATAAAAACTAAAAAACCAACAAAAACCAAAAACAAGTTTTTACTTTCAATAATTATGCATCAAATAGAGTTATTTACCAAGTTTAACTTCTATCGTATTACATGTTGTGGATCTTGTTGTTGCATAAGAATTCTCTCTTAAGTATTTCAAGTTATTGCAAAGTAGTAGTAATTTTATTTTACTGCAAAATAGAAGTAGATTATATTTTCTGCAAATCTTATTTCAGTTTAATATCATAACAACAAAATAAATCAAAGTTTATTTTACTATAACAAAAATATCAAATCAACAAGAAAAAATCAAATCAGCAACAAAATATCAAATCAACAATATCAAAAAAAATATCAAAAAGAAAATAAATCATAAATCATAAAAAGAAAAGAAATCATAAATCATAAAATCAAACTAATTAATTAAAAATTAAAACATCAATGAACCAAATTCTTAAAGAAACAACAGAGAAAATAATTATAATACAAGTAATATGTACTACAATAATAATATTTATCCTAATAAACATCATGATAATATTAAGAAATCTCAATATAATATCAAGATAAAAAATAAAATAAATGCAAAAATGGATTTAATTATTAAAAAATTAAACAATCTAGAAACACAATTATTAAAATTAGAAACTATCTTATCCAATCTAGACTATGTAAAAAATAGCATAAAAGAAAAAGAGAATCATAAAATTGAAATAGATAACCTATGCAATCAAGTAAAAAATATTCAATTAGGAACAAATCAAAAAAATAAGAAAACCAATAACACCATTTAAAATCTCAACTAAAGAAGAATTATTAAAACCACCAGAATATCGGTTAAAATTCCCAAAAAATGAAACATCTACTTGAAACAACATAATATTATAAAATAGAATTAATAAAAATAAGATATTATCCTTTAGAAGAATTAAATCAATATAACTTAAAAGATAAAATAAAAAATAAAAAATATATATGGCTTAATGAAGTAGAAGAATATTTAACAGAAAAAATAAGAATTATAGAAAATGGATCATAAGAAGAAAAAGAACAATTAAGAAATTGGAAAATAAACTTAACACAAAAATTTGATAAAATAAAAACAAAATATGTCTAGAGAAAATCAAGAAAATTCAGGAGAAAAAATTTTAGTAAAAAGTATAGATAATATTAGAAGATTTTCAATTTTAAATCATTTAAAATATACTAATCATATTAATAAACACCAAAAAAGAAAAGAAGTAACATACACAATTGAAGAACAACAAAATAAAGCAAGAGATAAGAATATAAAATTAATCCCTGGAGAAGAATTATATAAATTTGGAATATTTAAAACAAAAACAAAAATATATGAACATTATGATGAAATAGAAATATGCTGTACAAATGATAAAAAACAAATTATATTGGATTTAAAAACAGAAGAATCATATAACAAACTTGTATCATCAGGTTATACATTAATCCATTTAGGTCTCTTAATGTTAGGAGTAATAAGATTACACAGAAAAAGATTAGGAACATGAATTTTAATAAGCTTAGTAGATATAAGACAAATTAAAAATATGACAAAAGCGACCATAGAATCCATGGAAGTAGATATGAATATAGACCATCAAGAAATCATACATATGACCCCAGACTTTCTAATTCCACTAGAAACATTTTATAAATATATAAAATTAATAATAAATTCAAAAGGATATGCCATGATTTCAAATGCAGCAAATTTAATAATAACAAAAACATTCACAAGACAACTGACAAACAATTGTAGAATCAACTATATTTTAACATCTAAAAAAGCAAAATAATTTTTAGAAAATCAAGGACTAAAAGGAATAGAAGGAAAATTTTATCAATCAGAAATGTTAGAAGGAAGTGAATGGAACATCCAACCCATAGATATCCCAGCAACCTCAAATAGACCAAGTAATGCAGAATTTTATGAAAATATTGATGGAAGTATAAGTGTAAGAATGATAAACAAAGGCATAAAAATAGAAGAACTTCAAGAATAAAAATGGATTTAATATATATAATGGATCCGTAATTAATTGAAGAATAATTAAAAACCATTAAAAATATCTAGGAAGTATAAATATATCCAGTAACATACCAAATAAAAACAAAAGAAGAGCAATCCGTTAATATGTGTTAAAGATTGTATAACAATGAAAGAATTTTTATAAAATAAGCTCGAAATATTAATAGAAACGATAACGAGTAAAAACATAATAATCAAGGAAATTGGATATGGAATACAAAATATATACCAAGAAGAGAATTATACCCATTAGAACATCAACAAAGAAAAAAATCGGACTAGAAAAATGAAAAATCCCTTTGAAGAACAATTTAAATCTATTGAAAGTTGTTATACATGAAAGGATTAATAGATTCAACAGATATAAACTTAATAGATGATTTAATAAGCAACTCAATTAAATATACAATAAAAGAAAATAGAAGTCTAAAAAGAAGAAATAAAAAGCAAAAACAATGTATGTGGTTAAAAAGGAGTTAAAAACATATATAACTCTAAGAGATCAAATTAATTATCAAGCAGAATCATTAATAGAAGTAAAATTTAAAACAAAAGAAAAAGATGAAAATGGTAAATCCATATGGAAACCAACAAAAATAAAATATAAAGAATTTCATCAAGATGAATATTTAAAAGAACAAAAATTGACTATGGAATTACAGGTCAAGATTAAGAAAATGAATATGATTCCATAAACATTTGTTATAATTAAAAAAATAAAAATGAATAAACAAACTTATAACCTAGATATAAATCCAAAATATCTATTAGAACAATACAATGAATTTGAAAATTTTGAAAAATGTGAACATAAATTTGAACCATTTAAGATAAATTATAAAGCAAAATGTGATAAATGTTATAAATTCCACATAACAAAGCATAGAGTAACATGTTTAAAAATGTGAATTATCACTATGTAGGAAATGTGTATCGATTTATGTGGTTTTTACTTTTGAAGAACAAAAAAATAGAAAAAACCAAATACTAAATTTAGACAAGACAAAAATAATAGAGCAATTATTAAAAAGAATTAAATCTCTTGAAGAAGAAATAGAAAATTTAAAAGAAAAACTAAAAAATAAGAAAGAACAAAATAAAGGAAAAAGTATAATTATTCATGAACAGGAGGAAGAAAATATTTTAGATGACTAAGAAAAGAAAAATAGATAAAGAAAATACTATAGAATTAAAAAAAAATAAAACAGTGGGAAATAAAAAACTATTTAAAACAACAAGAAAACATAAACTTTCCATGTTTACAACAAGTGTTTAATCTCTGTCCATCTCCCTCTTTGAATCTAGGAATAGAAGTCTCACAACAAACTGAATCTCCATTATTCTTATCCCTTTGGGAAACATGTAACTAAAACATGTAATTACACCATAGTTTGTTCATTCGCATTAGAGAAAACTGTGACTGCAAAGCCAACAGGTTCATTTGCGTTTTCTTTAATTGTGGTAACTATGTAACCAAGTCCCAAAAAAGAAATATAACAAACAAAGGTTTGTTCATCTGTATAATAAGAGCTGTGGCTACAAAACCAGTAGGTCCATAAGCGTCTCTTGTTATGGTGAAAACCTGGTTATCTTTATATCCCAATACATGCAAAAGCATGAAAAATTATACCTCCAACACATGCAAAAGCATGAAAATTTATTTAACTAACAAGCTTATTTTTTGAAGAAATGGCAGGAAAAAAATCTATAATCACTCATCCTCTCTTGAACCTCAGCTAAATCTCCCAATATTCCCACCAAACTCCACTATAAAGTTCAGAACACAAGCCAATCTGAATCCGTCACAATAAGTTATTCTTGACAACCTTTGGGCCAATAAACATGACCCAAAACCCCTCATTTCTCTATTCCACTCTTTAGCAAAATTCTTTCATCAAACAAATGAGAAAATCCAAAATCCACCACATTTACCTTTGCCTGAAACACCAAGTGTAAGATTCTCTCTGAAACCCCAAACACTTGACTACATGTGTCACGTCCCGAACCACGGGCCCGCCACGTGACAACCGCAGCGACGATCCCGAGGAGGGACACATACCACTCAACCCTCGAGTCATCGCAAGGCTCACAAACTCCTGCTAAACAACACCACAATAATAAAGGTACCAAAAGCAAAACTTTCACTCGAAGAGTCAACCGTAAAGTAAAAAATATACAAATCATAGTTACAAAGTTAAGAACACTAGTAGATCCACTGTAATCATACAATGCAATCTGATTTACAGTAAATAAACAACCTGACTTGGGATACAAATTGCCAAGCATTTCGCCTCGCTATGACGACCAAAACCACTAAAACCTGGAAGGGAGGAGGGGGTGAGTAACCATAGTCACTCAGTGAATGGGTTAGCACAAATCTAAAAGAATATCAAAATGAGTCGATGAAATATATTAAACACGATTTACAATAACATAAATGAACTGGAACATTTCGCATTTACACCACAATGAAAGTGCAAGATAAGAAACCTTGGTATTTAAAAACCAAAACATAGGTTCTCACGAGTATAGATAAAACATTAACATGTATAAAACAAATGTCTGGATATAATTTCCCAAAATGAGTAGAAAAACCAACTTAAACAAATAAAAAAAAATCCTCGATAATCACAAATCCTCAATTCTGCATGATACATGTTCAAAAAGCATTAAGATATTAAACATGCTATGTAAAAGATCACACTTCGAATATACCAATTGTAAGAAAATAGAATTTTCCTCAAATATTGAAATTTCATCTCGATCAAATAAACAATGGCCTCAAAAACACTCTCTCTAACTTTAGTCAGTCGCGATAAGTTGAGAGCCGCAAGGTTTTCGCACCCTTGACGTTGCTCCACCGTCCCGCGTGGTGACCCCGGGATCCCGACTGTATCATCCAATCGAGCTCTACGCTCCCACCGATCCGAACAGATCAACACTCGAGTCCACCACACCACCTCTAAAGGTCGGGCCCTGAGGGACCCACTACTGCAGTAGTCGGGCCTTAGCCCGTCGTCACCATCCAAACCATCATGTAAATGTAGCAATAATATAATCTGTATAAATCATACCACAGGGTCCTTATCCAGGACTAGTATTCACATATCGGAAATAAACATTATTTCCACAAATCCAAAGCCAAAGCATAGCAATACATATAAACTTTCAAATAATATTATGATCCCGATGTGCAAATACATTCAAAAACATTGTTGTCCAAATGCCAAGAATAACACAATAACATGCGAAGCTCTTCAACTTGATTGAAACATTGCCTTAGACAAGAAACCAGCTAATATCAAATACACTGTAATACTCACAATCCAGAAGAACATGCCATTCAAAAATAAAAACCCTTAATTTTCATAACTATCAATATCAAAAGCATACTTATACAAGTGAAAGGTTTTACAAACCATTTCTAAAAAATAAATACCAATAAGGTAGAAAGGAAACATTAAGTTTTGGAATACAATAAAAGTCATCAAAACAAGCATAGCTTTTGTTCTAGTTAAACCCCAAGTTACTTGGGATCATTCTAGTTTTCTCTTTTCTTCAGCTCACTAAGTTTTCCTCCAAATATAAGATTAATCCCCAAAGTCTAGTCAATCACAACCTCTAAATACTTTACAAGTCATGAAAATATGTTCATCTCATCACATATATTTACACATGTCAATATATACATATTGATCCAATCCTACTTTACACATCATCAGGTATTTACTTTCACAAGTCTTTACTATTCAACCCCTTTCTTATCCTCAATCATATCTTAGATCCTTATCATGGTGTCGTTACCTCAACATCAATATTTACTTCATCGATTAATAATCTCATTGTCAAAATACTCAAAAGTTAACTATCTCCTCTTAATAGCATTAAATCAAACTATTATTAGAAATTCACAAGAATATTCAGTCTTGTAATCTAACACTTGTCACATATAACTCAAGCTACTCATCATCAACCTTCTAAAGAAATTCCATTTAAAATAATAATCATAATCACTGACATCCACCCTGTAGATACCACACTATGATCGTACTACAAGTAGTCACCCTGCACTATGCTCACAAGAACAAACCTCATCAACTTTGATAATTCGACAACATAAGTATAATAATGTCGTTCATGGTTCTCAAATATTGCAAAGAAGATATTAGTATAAATCTCACTAACTACCCAAAATCATGTATAAGGTTCCACAAGTCATTCAATTTCCAACGTACTAGTGTAATTATATGTCTAAGCATTTAAGGCTTCATCAGGCTCCATGTACCATATGTATCATATCATGTCTGAAACTTTAGAAATTATGTATCACTAGGGAGATTAAATCATCCATTGAACATACATAATCAATTTCACTTATAACACATAGACTCAATGAACTCATTGTAATAATAAAAAATTTTCATTCATCCACCAAGCATGTATGTCCTCATGTTCAATCTCAACTAACACAAGTACATCATCAGTAAGCTTTCTCATGATTTTTCAAATAAACCATAAGTCATTCCAAATAAAACCATAGTCTCTAGTGGTCATTTACACTTTCTTTTTCTCCTATAGCTAGTGATTTAAACATGATAAAGCAATGGAAATCATTTCAGAAAAAACAAATAAAAATATTTTCGACACTCAATTAGAATTGTGCACTCAACATAACCCACTCGCATGAACATGTTGCCTCGTGTGGAGACGCCACGACACCGATTAGCGGTTTCCTTCCCTTGGAGGATGCTTCGCCACCTAGATACAAGCAGGGAATCCCAATACTAATGAACACAAGAATGATAGCTAAAAGAAAATGCATGCAAATGCATTTATACATGCCTAATACGAATCTTTAGGTTTTAGGGCAAAACATTGTCATTTTGGACCCAAACGACCTCAGAATGGAGTAAACCTAGTACCAATAAGTTCAATGAATGAAGAGCTTCAATTTGGATCAAAGAAATACATGAAAAGACCAAAGTTTTTCGGTGCTACAGTAACATCGAGATTGCTACAGTAAAACCCGAACCGTACAAATGATTTTCTCTCATTTTACGACATCAAACGATGAAATTTCACCACAATTTTCATGAATAACTATTGACAACATCAAGGGCTTCGTTTTAAGCCCAAAAACTCCCACAAATCATAGAAAATCTAAGATTTTGGTTTAGGTTTCTAAATAATGAATACAATGAAAATACAGAAGAAATACATGGTAAAAACTCGGATAAAGGCTCTTACCTTACTCAAGAGGATGTGGGGAATAAATTTTTGGTGTTGGTTCGCCGGAATTGGTCGCCGGAAATAGTTATAGAATTTTAAGGGCTCGGCCGGCATGGAGAGGCAAAGAAGGAGAAGGAAAAAAGAAGGAAAAGAAAGGAACTTAGATATTAGGTATAATCACCAAAATAGTCCCTCTACTTTTCTCTCTCTTCTCTTTTGGTCCCTCTACTCAGAAATGCTCCCGACTAGTTCCTCTACTTTTGAAAATGTACCCACTTAGTTAAAAATGCTCCCAATCAGTCCCTCTACTTTTAAAAATGTGCCCATTTAAAGGGACTAAGTGGGCACATTTCTAAAAATAGAGGGACTGGTTGGGAGCATTTTAACTAAGTGGACACATTTTCAAAAATAGAGGGACTAGTCGGGAGCATTTCTGAGTAGAGGGACCAAAAGAAAAGAGAGAGAAAAGTAGAGGGACTAACTAGGGTATTATACCTAGATATTAATTCCCGGCCTGCTCATAAAGTGCCATTTTGCTACATGATCGTGGTGCTACGATGACGACTGTAATCAACAAAGGTCTGGGTCGCAAAAACTACGAGGAATAGAGTCGGGTTTAACTATAGTAATGGGCTGCTACAATGTTTTTATTCTTTTCTAAATTATTCTATTGCCCCTCTAACACAAGAATGGAAACAAAATCCAAATGACCGAATTGCCCCCTGTTTTTGGCACAATTTTCGCACATAACCAACTGTGCAATCCAGTAAAAATCTATTAATGCAAAATGACCATTTTACCCTAATGCATTCACAGAAAATAAGAGAAAAATCCTAGGTCCAAATTTGGACTGGGTACAACAACATGGTAGAACAAGAAAAGAAAATCAAGGCATTAGAAGTTGATATCTCCAATAAAAATGAAGAAGTCATCCTGATCAAAGCTCAACTTCAACAAATTACAAAAAGAAATCAAGAAATGAAGAAAATTATGATTGAAGAAAGAAAACAAAGAACAGAGAAATTTGAACTATTCCCAGAACCGATAGAAGAAGTGAAACAACTAATTTTCAAGAAAGTGATGGCAACTCATCATGACCCAGCTTCATCTCGAACAAAAAGTACTCGAGGCAACTTGCAGTAAGAAGAAATTCTCCCAAAGCAGGATTTGCAATAGCAGGAAATGTACTCAGAGAGCTAGCCCATAAGGATTCTAGATGCCAATGTGAAGAAGGATTCACTGCAGTCAAATGTTCCTTAGACATGTCCCAATGGCATGACCAAGAAATTAATGGTGTTCAGATCAAAGCCATCAATCTCTTCAAACACGGATACCTATCCAGAGTAATGCTGATAAATCCAGAGCGCATAAACTTTTTAAAATGACTACTCGGCAACTGATACATCTTCTACATAAATTCTTCAAAAGCTCTTGGATCACAAATTGATGGGTATGTCAATTTAGAATTAAATTCAATTCCTCCTTGCTATGATGAAGGATATCCTGATGAAGCACGGCATCATATCAAGATCACTCTCCTTCACCATCATAAACCTGAACAAGAAAGAATAACTCCTATTCGATTAGGAGACATGATTATTCCGGGAGACATCAAAAAACAAATGAAGCTATGGCAAGCATGTGCAATTTCAACTGATTGGAAGAGAACTTGCCCTACAATTGCTGATAATCAAAGATGTCAAATGGTGCTGGAAACCAAAATCATGAAAGTATATGTTGATCTGTACACGTTCACTATGTACTGTCCTTTTCCGAATCTCATTTTACAAATGCAAGCTACAGAACTACACATGAAGCAAGTTTGCTCATGGGCAAGAGAATACCGTTTTGGGTATTATTCAAGACTAAGCATTCCAGCAGACATACTAATGTTACCAAGTCCAGTTGACTCTCCAGAAGGTTTAGAAGATATTGCTGAAGAAAACTTAGCCAACATGATGGAAGGCTAGGAAATCTCCACTGATTCAGTCTCCAACATCTTTTGAAGAACGAAAGCAGTGTTATTCATCTTTATTATGTAAAGGAGTCGGTGTTTGTTTTTTTAGTGTGTAAAATAGATTTGTAACTGTAGCAACAGTAGTTTTACTGTTGAATGACATGCTTGTAATAAGTGGGTTTGGTAAGTGTCTTGTTAGGAATAGGTAAGTTTGGTATGTGTCATGTCTTCTACATGAAGGTTTGGTATATGTCTTATCATGAATAGCATGACTTAAAGGTTAAGTCTTGAAGCCTATATAAGGCACATTGGTTTGTAAGGAGATGAAATCCTTGGATCCTTATGCATACTCACCCTCATCCATCTTAGTCTCATCCTTTGTATCCCTCTCATGACAAATGCAATAAAGAAGCCCTTCTTTGTCTATATATCTTCTCTCTTATCCATGCTTCTTTAAGAATCTTTTGAGCAAAGCTTTCGCCCTAAACGTTACTTCACCCAGGATGACCCTGGCATCCAGAGTAAGTTGAACGGCATCCCCAACATCCACGTCTTCATCCCCGAGGCGCTGGCGCCGTGGATCTAGAACAAAGAACAGAGAAATTTGAACTATTCCTAGAACCGATAAAAGAAGTGAAATAACTAATTTTCAAAAAAGTGATGGCAACTCAATATGACCAGTTCATCTTTGAACAAAAAGTACTGAGGCAACTTGCAAAAGAAGAAATCCTCCCAGCAGGATTTGCAATAGCAGGAAATGTACTCAGAGAGCTAGCCCATAAGGATTCTGGATGCCAATGTGAAGAAGGATTCACTGCAGTCAAATGTTCCTTAGACATGTCCCAATGGAATGACCAAGAAATTAATGGTGTTCAGATCAAAGCCATCAATCTCTTCAAACATGGATACCTATCCAGAGTAAGTTGAACGGCATCCCCAACATCCACGTCTTCGTCCCTGAGGCGCTAGCGCCGTAAGTGTCTTGTTAGGAATAGGTAAGTTTGGTATATGTCATATCTTCTACATGATGGTTTGGTATGTGTCTTGTCATGAAGAGCATGACTTAAGGGTTAAGTCTTGAAGCCTATATAAGGCCCCTTGGTTTGTAAGGAGGAGGAGGAGGAATCCTTGCATCCTTATGCATACTCACCCACATCCATCTTAGTCTCATCCTTTGTATCCCTTTCATTACAAATGTAATAAAGAAGTCCTTTGTTTATACATCTTCTCTCTTATCCATGTTTCTTAAGCCCTTAGTACTTTTTTGAGTGAAGCTTCTGCCCTAACCGTTACTTCACCCCAGATGACCCCCACATCCAGAGTAAGTTGAACGGCATCCCCAACATCCACGTCTTCGTCCCTGAGGCGCCAGCGCCGTGGATCTAGTGGTCCATTCGCATTCTTGCTATGGTAGGAGTCGGTGTTTGTTTTTTTAGTATATAAAATAGGTTTTCAACTATAGCAACAGTAGTTTTACTGTTAAATGACATGCTTGTAATAAGTGGGTTTGGTAAGTGTCTTGTTAGGAATAGGTAAGTTTGGTATGTGTCATGTCTTCTACATGATGGTTTGGTATATGTCAAGTCATGAATAGCATGACTTAAAGGTTAAGTCTTGGAGCCTATATAAGACCCCTTGGTTTGTAAGGAGAGGGCATCCTTATGCATACTCACCCTCATCCATCTTAGTCTCATCCTTTGTATCCCTCTTATAACAAATGCAATAAAGAAGTCCTTATTTGTTTATAAATTTTCTCTCTTATCCATCCATGTTTCTTAAGCCCTTAGTACTCTTTTGAGTAAAGTTTCCGCCCTAACACAATTTCAAATCTCGGAATAACCCAAATACACATCCCGAGATGATCCTAAATTTCATATAAATTGAGAACAGATCTCGAGGTAACCTGAGAAAATGCAAATTCTGGGGCTCCCAAACACATATCTCGAGGAAAATTGAATTTTATTAATTTAATTAAATTTTGAAATTTTAATTAAAATTTTAAATTTTGATTTTATCCTCTCTTGAAAGTTTATTAATTAAATTTCAAAAAAAATTCAAATTATAAATTATAAATTTTGATTTTATCCTTTTTTTCTTGACTTGGTCCACGAAGAGGCTAATGGGTTACGATCTTATAGGAGGGGTTTTGATGGAAAGGATAGGGGAAGACGAAGAAGGAGGGGGATTTGAGAGAGAGGAGAAAAAAAATCAGAAAAGAAGAATTCAGAAGAGAAAAAAAAGAGAGGACAAGGAAGAAGGAGAAGGTACAGATCTCTTTTCCCTCTCCCCATATTCACATATACAGACGTATATAAAAAAAATTTCTCGTTGCTGCCGCCATTGCTTGTCACCGCTGCGTTGCCTGCCGCCGTCGCCACCGCCATTGCTGCTACTGTTGTTGCTTGTCGTGTTCATCGTCGAAGCTGTCGTTGCTGCTTGAGTGACTGAGATAATGTCGCCAAACAAGCTTAATGCTTTCGGTTGACGTCGCTGTCGCCGCTTGACATTGTTGCTGCTGCTATTGCTGCTTACCGTATTCGTCGTTGAAACCGCCTGACGAACTCGTTGCCAAGTTGCTGAGATACTGCTGCCAAGCCCTATGAGTGGAGAGAGTTGGAACTAGAGGGTGAAGAACCTCTTCTGTGCTTGGATGCAATTATAATTGCATCTTTGATGAAATAGGAGAGGGCATCAGGGTAATAAGAGAAGAAGGTGTATGTGCTGCCCAAGCATCCTGATGAGAAGGTGGCCGCACTCCATCTAAACAAGCTCGACTCGTAGCTCACCAAGCCCACTCTATCCCAGGCTGAGTACATTAGTGTGCTCATTAAAAGCCCCTACAGGCATCCTCACTACAGTCCTGTCGGCCTGCGCACAAACCGGGTTGGTCGCGTATGGCGAGCAAGTGCACGCATTCGCACGCAAGCTCGGCCTCGAGTACAGCGTCTTCGTCGCCACCGCTTTGTGCGGCAACATGGACTCGTCGCGGTAGGTGTTTGATGAAGTAACTCTAAGAAACTTGGTGGAACTCATGCGGAATAGACGTTACAACATGGTGATGCATGCTAAGTGTTCCTCGGTTTGCTTTGGTGAAGTAAATGTTTCCAGTGTTCTCAGTGCCTACGACGGTGGAGGATTGTCTTTTGGTCGAGGAGTGCATGGGAATATGGTTAAGGTTAGAATGGAAAGCTTGGTGTACGTAAACAACTCTCTCATTGATATGTATAGTAAATGTGGTTGCTTTCAGGATGCAATTGAAGTGTTTGATAGAATGCGCCTGGTTCATAGTGATTAAATAAAAGAGGCTTGCAAGTATTTTTGGGCAATGACAAAAGATGGCATTATCTCGAATGAAGCTTCACTCTCTACTGCTTTGCCTGCTTGTGCAAACATGGCAGCATAGTGCCATGGCGTTGTAGTTCACAACCAAATAATCAAAGCTGGGTTTGAGAGTAACAAATGTGTTGCAAACTCTCTAATCACCACGTACGCTAAATGTGGTTGTTTGACTAACTCTTATCGTGTGTTCCAGCAACACGGGCAAGGTGATATTGCCATCAGGTTACAACTTGTAGCCACATTGGGATGATAAAACAAGGGTTCAAGCACTTTGATGGCACTAGGAAATGAACATTATGCTTGTATGGTGGATATACTTGGCCATGCAGGACGATTAGATGAAGCGAAGCAATTCATTGATAGAATGCCGGTAAAGCCAAATGTGTCGGTTTGGGGTGCTTTACTTGGTGTTTGTAGGATCTACGGACACTGTCAAAAGATCTCATGAACTGCTGGATTCTGGTGTTGATCCAATGGCTCCAATATCTTAATTGGCTGCACTTATAATGGACACTATTCAATGGTCAAAGTTTGACTGAAGTTGAATTGAAAAAACTACAACAAGCACTCAAAATTCTTTCTGGTGTTGAAAAAGAATCAGTTACAACTTTCTAGTGAGGGCTCAACATGGTTTACTAGCCTCTTTACTACAACTTGGTTTTGGTCACACTCCAGAGATTGCTCAATCAAGTAATAGCAGCAAGCATAGTGTGAAATTGATCGGTAGATATCCTTTTGATCCAGTGAAAGAGGTTTTACTTGAAGAGAGCAGCTCCCATCCACAATCTGTTTCTCGTGAACAAGTGTCGATTTTGGTTCCTAGAGTAATTAGCTCCTACGGACAGCTAATAAGTCAACATGTTTTGCTAACCAACAACCTGTTATGAAATCTGGAGAAGATGTATTGGTAGATGTTATTCAAAGGCACTCAAACAATTGCTCTATGCTCATAGAAAGATAGTATCAATCACATAACCCTAAAAGGCATTTTTGGTTGCTTTTTATTGGATTTGTGGGTGATGATGCAAAGAGATTCCTGAGTAGCATCACAAATTTATTTGAGATCAAGATGGGGTTGAAGCTTGAAAATTCGCATAAGGGAAATATCCGTTTCAACATACCGAAAGCTAACATGTTGATGAATTGTGTGATTCTTCAGAGAAGGAATTTGAAGAAGGAAAGCCCAATTTGCTCAGGCAAAGTACGGATTCTTTAGAAAACATGATTCCAAGAACATTACAGAAGCATGACAAGTTTCTTGTGGCAAATGCATATTTCCAAGGTGCAACTGGTCACATCTATTCTTCTCAAACAAAAAAATGATGACTCTGTTGCTCATATGCTCTTCAAGATTTCTGGCCAATTGATGTCACTCGTTTGGTGGTGAAAACCAGGGTGTGCAATGGATGAATTGAAGCATTTTGGCAAATTTCTTGGAATATATAATCACGTTTAAAAAAAAGCCAAAGTTAGTGAATCAGCTTTAATGTGACGAGGATTGTCGATTACAACAAACAAGAATTTTATATTTATAAGCTATATTTTATTGAATGAAATGTTGAATGAGATGAAAGAAATTAGTTGTACTTCTAATCATTATTCAATGTTCTGAGATATATATATGAGAAGAAGTGTTGAGAATGTTGCTAGTGTACCTGATAGTTTGACTTATCAGATGAACCACAACTTCATAATATATATATAAGGCATTACATACACGAATGTATGTACCCAACCAATGTAAACGCTTGAAAGAGAAAAGTCCAAAGGTGGGCTCCATCATTCAAAAAAAATAAAAATAAAATAATGAGAAGCATGCAACAAAAAAAACAACAAAAAAAAGAAAAGAAAAGCATGCTATATTCTCATGACATGCATTAAGAAAAGAAATAAATAAGAAATAAAATAAAAGGCATGGGCCCACCATTAAAAAAATTGAATGATGAGAAGCATGTGCATGATAAAAATAATAATAATAATAATAAATAATAAATAAATGAGAATAGAGCATGCTATATACTCACATGCCCTTTAAAAAAATAAATAAATAGAACCCACTATGATAAGTGTGGATTAAAATAAATAAATAAATAATCTGAAAATGATATGCAAGCAAGCGGATAGCAGAGAAATATGCACTGTATAAATGGAGAAGACTTATCCTGATGCAACTAAAAAGAAAAATAAATGCTAATCTCAAAGCAACGACAAGGGTGCTAATCTCGAGATAGTCACTAAATTTATCTCAAGGCAGCAATGAGATATATATTTTAAAACGACAGCAAAGCATGCAACGCAGTGATAAGGCACAGACAATAGTGACTTATTCATTTCAAAACGGTGTCAAAAATTATAAAAATAAATAAATAAATTTTAAGGCGGTCATGAAATATTTATTTCAAAGGCAGCAATGAGGCACTGCAACATATCTGACGATTATGTTAGCATATATACATATGATTATATATCAAATATATATATATATGATGTGATAAAAAAACATATATATGGGATGTATAAAAATCCAAAAGCCAAAAGCAGACCAAGTCAAGACTCAAAATATGAAAGAGTCAATATTTGAAAATCTATAAAAATTTGACAATTGAACTCAGCGGTCTCAAGACATCAAAAATGGAAGACCTAAAGAGTTTCACAAGTCAATATTTGAAAATCGATATAAATCGACAATTGAGCTCAATAGTCTTAGGACATCAAAGTCGAAGACCGAAAGAGTTTCACAAGTTAATATTTAAAAATTCATATGAATCGACAATTGAACTTAGCGGTTTCAAAACATCAAAAGTCGAAGACCCAAAAAGTTACACAAGTCAATATTTGAAAACCCATATAAATCGACAACTGAACTCAATGGTCTCAAGACATCAAAAGTCAAGTCAATATTCAAAAATCCATATAAATCGACAATTGAACTCAGTAGCCTTAAGACATCAGAAGTCAAAGACCCAAAGAGTTTCACAAGTCAAGAAAGAAGCTTCACAAGCAAAAAAGTCGAAGCTTATTAAAAGTCAAAATCAAGTCCATGATTCATCAACATGTAGAAGTCATGACTTGAAATTCAAATCAAACTCAAGATGCAAATCAACATCCAAAATATCCAAGACACAAGCTCAGACACAAGTTCAAACACAAGTTTATAGATGATTTCAAATTTCTTGTATCTTCAATGAAATCCACGAATTCATATTTATTGAAATGAATGAAAATTGATTGTCACAATTTGTTTTCTTGTTTCACACTTATTTTCTTAATCGGAGGTTCATGCGACTATGTTCAGGGTAATGAACATTAGGGGCTAGCCTCTAATGGAAGTCATGAACCCACAATCCCTTGAAGTCTACAAAATAATAAAATTTAATTTGTGATCCTTGCTTTTTAACCGGTCAACCCTAATTAAAGGCCGGCTAAGAAAAAAGGAGCTCACAAGTGTGTTTGAACGTATACATACCAAAAAAAAGGAATATATTAGACCATCAAAGACTTAATGACTTGGTGTATGTTTATTATAATCTACGTTTGCAACATAGGTATGACATTTATGGTTTTAAACTTTTAATTTGTCAAATACTCTTTACATGCAAATGATTTTTATTTAATATTTTGTTTTTTTATAGGTCATCTTCTAAAAATAGATCGTACGATCCAGTGGATTATGAATCAATTGACAAAACTTAATTTTGGGTCGTGAATGAACAACCAGAAAGAGAACTTGACTATAATGAATTAGAGAACATGTTGGAGAATCAACCAAGAGGTAGTGAACAATCAACTAAGCTATCTAAAAGTTAAGTTTCTAACTCTTTTTTAATTATTAATTATATTTAATGTCAATGCTTCATATTCATATTCATATTCATAACTATTAATTCATGAAATGAATTTTTAGGTGATGATGAACAAGACGATGTGATAATCACCGAAGATAGTGACCATGAAATAGTCGGTTTTCAAGGAATAACTAGCAATAATTTAGATGAAGAAGATTGGCTACCATCCCCACCTCCACCCCCTCCAAGAAATTAGATGAAGATGTTAAGTTTTTTATTTGCTAAACCTTTTAATTTCCATGTATGCATGTTGTTGTGACCTTGTTAGATTTTCTTTCATGTTGCTACAAATCTTGTGACAATGTTAAATTTTCGTTTCATGTTGTTGTGATGTTGTTGTGACTTTGTTAAAATTTTTTCATGTTGTTGAGACCATGTTATATTTTCATTTATATTGTGACCTTGTTAAATTTTCTTTCTTTGTAATATTGTTAGATTTTCGTACTATTATTTAGATGTTCTTCTTTAACATTGTTTTTACCATTTGACATTATGTGATGAATAAAGTGTAGCTTTTTGTCATTAGATTAAATTGGACATGGAATATATATATATAAAAAAAAATTTGGAGAATATATATATATAATTATTACATCATCGAGGTTCGACCAAATCGGGTCATCAGTCCAACCGATTGACTCATGACCAGTTGCTTGGCAGTTCACTTCCCGAGTCCGATTCGAAAAACATTGCTAAAGACCATATTTATGGGAAATTATTTGACTTGTTTAACTTCATTCTTTTTGTTTCGTGTTTTGTCTAGATATCTTATTCATATGTGATAGAGATACAAAGGGGAGCTTAATTTAGAAGATAGGATTTTTTTATATTGATTTACTCAAGCCCTAATAGAGCCCGTTTAGAAAACCCTATTAAAATTTTGGATAGATTTAGAAGTGATAATTCAAACAAGAACAACCGTTGTTACCCTTTAACTCTTGACTTAAATTGTTTCCTAATAATTTCCTTCAAATTAATATAAATATGAGCAAAAGATGGGCAAACATTCAAGGTTGCAAGTCAGCGATTAAACCACTTTATTGTCATGACCAAATCAGTATGACATTACCTTACAATTCATCTCCATACAATTTTGATTTTGAAGCTTTGACACTGTGCCTCTTCTTCTTGCAATAACTACAGATTATGTTTTTCTTTCTAAATTTCAATATGCCTCTTTTATCTCCATCAGAATTCTTATCCTATGTCCTCCCACTAATTGCGAGATCCTTTACTTGAGTCTTAGTTCCAGTCTTGTCCATAGAGAGTAGAACATCATATACTTATTATAGAGTGAGAGTCTTATGACTGCATATAACAGTATCTTTAACAGTCATATATGAGGCAAGCACCAAAAAAAAATATAATCAAACACTAAATCCTCTTCATCACACTTAACGCCTATGGTCTCCAAATCAAAGACAATTTTTTAAAACCCATTTAACTTATACATACTTTCTACCATATGATGAAAATATAGCCATTTCGAAATATAGTTGTTGCTTCAGATATAACCTATTAATGAGACTTTTGTCATCATATAACTTTATCCAATTTCAACCACAATGAAGCGACATTTTTTTCAAGTCACCATAGTATTTGATTCAATAAATGCAAGTAAATTTAAGACAACCTTTCAGTCTCTACATTATTTCTCCTCTAGTAATGATGACAAGGGCATATAATTAATTCCTAATAGTATATCATCCACATCGCACAACATGCATCTTGACTTGCCACATTGAAATTCAAATATTGCACTCCATCAAGACGATGTCATATTTCAAACTTGCCATTATCATGATTAAAACCAACACACTTGCTCTAATACCAATTTGAAAGATTTAAGGAACAATAATAAGTAAAAGAAATCAAACAAGAATACATAAATTTGTGAAAAAAACTCATAATCGAGAATAAAACACATGCACAACAAAAGACTTCTGAATGTTGAAAATTGAGTATAATGATGGTGGTTTACACTTTACCAGAGTCATTTTCCACATAATATTAAAAATATGTTTATGTGGCATTTTGTTGAATGTAATTGTAAATACAATAAATTTTTAGTTACAATATAACTTTAAGTACTTTGAGTTAAAATTATAATGAAGTCAAATCTAGTGTTTGGCTAGATGTAATTGAAGATATTGTATTATAATATTCTGTGTTTGGTTTGAAAGATTAGTTAATGCATTTAAGGTATGTGGTCATCTAAGGCGAAGTTACCATTACATGTCATGTTTTTAATATATAACAAAATTAAATTGAGTTATTTTAACCTAATTATTAATAATAGACTATAAATCAAAATTGATTATGAAATTAAATGCTAGATATTAGAATCATTTTTTAATAAGTGTAAGTTCAACTATTACTTTGTTCTTTTAGTTATTTTTAATCATTAGTATTGCTAATATTTTTCCATGGTGAGTAGTATACTTTTACAGTTTTATTTAACAAGTAACAACTCTCCTTCAAACTTATAATTAGCTTTACTAAAACACTAAATGGTGAATATTATAATTTTGCGGCATGTAGCAAAATTTCATATATTAATAAAATAAATATAAATAAAGCACAAAATTTCACATGAGTCTTGACGGATGTGTAGAGCCATCATTGTCTCAAGATATGGTGCGAGCCAGCCACAAGGACATGAGTTCTATATCAAGGACCACTTATGAGACTAAGGATTAGGGGATTTGGAGATGAGAGCAGAGTGATTGTAGCATTGGTTGAGGAGGCTATCCGGAAGGATAACAGCTATGCACAGGATACGTGGTGCTCGAGGGCTGATGGCGAGCATCGATTTGCTGAGTGGTATGCAAGGTTTCAAGAGGAAGAGGAGGAGGTTATGTCGGTGATCATTGAGAGGAGGAGGAAGACACAAGGTTTCTAGACTCGAGTATTGGAGACTAGGGCGAGGTGGGGAGATTGCGGGCGACACAACCACTTAGGAAACTCACAAGAATTCGGATAATGGCTGGTCAATCTCTGCCCAATTGCAGCATTGCATTGTTGCTCAACATTTGCATCGATGTTGAAAGTACCAAGGAGCTGATCACAGTCGGAGATTGAGGGAGGCACAACATGGGAGGAAGATGGTGTCGGCTAAAGAGGGTTAGAGATGAGGCATAGGTACCCAATATGGAGATTAAAACTACCTACTTATGCCTATGAATTCTTAGAGTTGCTGCTAATCACGTGGGGGATTTTCCAAATGAAGGAGTTGGTTTTACAATTTGGCCGTGAAAACCAAATGTGTTGAAGTTGCATGCATGTAACTCCAAATACATCAAACAAACACTACTTTAAATGAGACACTAAATCCATTACGTCACACTTAACACTATGGTCCTTAAATTAAAGATAATGTTTTAAAACCCATTCTTGATACATACCTTCTACCATATGAGTGAAATTATAAGCTGTTGCTTCAGATATAATGTATTTTTGGTGAGCTTTTTCCACACATACCTTTTCCAATTTTCAACCATAATAAAGAGGCATCTCTTGTGTTGTATTTGTTTCTACAAATGTAGATAAACTCAAGACAAAACCTTTCAATTTCTACATTGCTTCTACTTCTATAACTGCTGATAAGGACATATAATCAATTCCCAATAGTGTATCTTGTAAATTCCCCGATAAAGCTGCTAGTACCAGATGAACTCATATTGGCCAAAAAGAGAAGGAAATGGTAGGGCAGATTTCGGCATGGTGCTCACTGAACCTCCATAATATCTAGCAAGTCAAGTCTTATGTCGGTCATATAGAACACCAACACATAGAAAATGGGTTTGGGTCAAATATTTACAATCCTGCAACAACTTGTCATAGTAGAAATTCTAGTGCTGGCGCTCCAACATGATGATATTATATTTCAAACATGTCTTTATCATGAAAGTTAAAAACCAAGACACTTGCTCTAATAGCAATTTGAAAGAAATAAAGAACAATATTAAGTATAAAAATCAAACAAGAATACATAAATTTTCTTTTCCATAATCTAGATGCATCCATAAGAAGATTTTTGTATATTGAAAATTAGATTATAATAGTGATGGTTCACACTTTACCAAAAGTCATTTTCATATAATATTAAAACAATGCTTTTAATAAATGAAGTAAAATCCTCGACGTCACACTTAATGTCTATGGTCTCCAAATCAAAGACAAGGACTAAAACCCATTAAACTGATACACTACCATATGTGATACGATGAAATCTAGTTGTTTCAAATATAACTTATTGGTGAGGCAAACTTTGTCACACACTTGTCCCAATTTCAACCACAATGAAGAGGCATTTTTCTCTTACAAGACACACGTAGTGTTGATTCTATAAATGCGATAAATTTACAATAAAACCTTTCGATTCCTACACATTACTTCTCCTCCTATAACATCTTGACAAAGGGCATATAATGAGGCATGCGCTGATTGAAATATGGTTGTTACTTCAAAGTATAATTTCACGTGCGAGCTTTTTCTCACACACAACTTGTCGATTTAACCACAATGAAGAGAACATTTTTCTCTTACGAAGACACCGTGTGTCGTCTTGGAGACAAATTTATGACAAAATCTTTCGATCTCTCTGTTGCTTCTCCTCCTCTAACTCTTGAAGATGAGGGCATATAATCAGTTTCCCAATGGTGTATTTAAATCGCTATTTTGCATCCTTGACTTGCAATGGTGAAATTCTAGTGTTGAGCTCCGACAAGGTGCCATATTTTCAAGCTTGCCATTATCATGATTAAATCCAACATACTTGCTCTAATACAATTTTTACTGCAAAAATAAACAAAAATGAACAAATTTATTAACGAAAAACTATAATTGATAAAAAACGTAACAAAGAAGATTTTTGTATGTTAAAAATTGAAGTATAATAATGACGGTTCACACTTGACCAAAGTCACTTTTCATAAAATATTAAATATTTAAATGGACACTAAATTCTTTGAGTTAAGACTCTAAATTTCTGGTTGAGAATCTAAATTTGAGTTTAATTTGAAAAGATAATTCATGTATGTTGAAAATAATACAATGATAAGTGGTTCACACTTTTACTTAGTTATTTTTCCACATAATAAAACCCTACAAATATGTTTAATTAGACCTTTAATTCTACGAGTTTGCATCTAAGTTTGAACGACAATACGTAACTGA